>NC_136266.1:27877531-27905283 GCF_964187855.1 Myxine glutinosa | reverse complement strand
TGCTTTGAGATGCGAGCCGAGATCTGAGTTACGAGCTTACGCCACCCGCCACCAGGTGGGTTCCGGTCACGTGGTTATCTTGCCGTGCAAGCATCTCTGCCGTATATCGCTGCTGCTTTGTTTTTGCATTTTGGTTATTTTGGAGCTTACGCCACCCGCCACCAGGTGGATTCCGGTCACGTGGTTATCTTGCCGTGCAAGCATCTCTGCCGTATATCGCTGCTGCTTTGTTTTCGCATTTTGGTTATTGTTGGAAAATTTCTTAGTTTTAACCATGGGTCCTAAGAAATTGAGTGCCAAGGGCAGTACTGAGAAGAAGAAGAGGATGATGTGCTTGGATATAAAACACGCAATCGTCGAAAAACATGAGCGAGGTGTGCGTGTTGTCGACTTGGCGAGGCAGTACGATCGTAGTACTTCTACGATATGTACGATTTTGAAGCAGAAGGAGTCGATAAAGACTATAACGCCAGCCAAGGGCGTTACGATTATTTCAAAGCTCCGGACCTCTATCCATGAAGAGATGGAGAAGTTGTTGTTTGTGTGGTTGACGGAGAAGCAGCTCGCAGGAGATACCGTGACCGAGAGCATCATCTGTGAGAAGGCCCGAGACATTTACGGGGATTTGGTGCAGCAGACGGCGGGAACATCAACGGACAAGGCATCGGAAGTCATTCAAAGCCAGTCGGGGATGGTTTGATAATTTTAAGAAGAGGACCGGCATTCACTCCGTCGTCAGGCATGGTGAGGCAGCAAGCTCGGATGTGAAGGCAGCTGAAGATTTTATTATAACTTTTGCCGAACTGATAGAAGCCGAACGATACATCCCCCAGCAAATCTTCAACTGTGACGAGACAGGGCTCTTCTGGAAAAAGATGCCGAGGAGGACGTATATAACGGCAGAGGAGAAGAGCATGCCAGGCCACAACTTGTTCAGAGTGCCAGCGATAGCTCGCCTTCTCTTTGTGGAAAACACGGTGAGATCCTTAACATCCAACAACTAATGGGACGCAAACGGGGCGCCCAGTTTAGCGGTACACACATTGATGAATCACCCTGCCTGTGATTCACCCATGACAGGTTATAGCTGGGTCGGGATTCAAACCCAGGCTGGACAGTTTAGAGTCAAGTGTGCGTACCTCCAGTCCAGGCCATCCTGCCAACTTGTATGCTGCATACAGGTGAAATATAAAGCACGAGATATTTTTATATATACTGTATATTTAAAAAAAAATTGGTGTGGTTTTTGGGGGGCTGGAACGGATTAATAGCATTTCAATGCATTTTAATGGGGAAATTTAATTTGAGAAACGAGCAAATTGAGTTACGAGCTCGGTCACAGAACGAATTAAACTCGTAAGTCAAGGTTTCACTGTATATATATATATATATATATATATATATATATATATATATATATATATATATATATATATATATATATATATGTATATATATATATATATACTGTATATGTATATATATATATATATATATATTGTAATGAATTTGGGTAGAAGAATATCTAGAGCCAGATAGATCTGTATAGGTAGGTATCCGACTGTTGTGATAGGGAATCTACCTGTAATAAGTTCTATGGTTAGCCCGGTTTGTCGGTATAAGCTGTATTGATGTCCCCGCTAAGAGGGAGCAGGGCGTGCTAAATAGTGCAGGGATTATGGATAAGATTCCTTTGTTCGTCGTCCCCTCTGTCGTCAAGCCTGTGTTCCTTGTGGCAACGCACTCATATAGACACTTAGATAGGTCCTTCGTGCAACATTAAATAATTCCCCTCCCTTACCACAACGACTTTGGAAAACAGGCAGGAAGCCAGGCCGGGGCACTGCCGACAGGGCCACAGCCAGCCACACCACCAGCTGGCCTCGCAACCAGCCTCGTGGCAGGCTGGGAGCCACGCCCAGGAGAACTGTTGATTGGTCCAGAGGAGGGACAGAGAACTGCCCCGTGATTGTAAGGAAGGGAAGGACTGGTGGTTGGCCACGAGGGTGGCGTGACATGGTGGCGGGAAGCACTTGGCCAATGAGAAAGCACCAGCGGATTGAGAAGATTCGAGGGGTTGAGAGACGAGGCGCTGATTGGGGGGCGCGCCAGAGCTGACGTCACACGCAAGGTGATAAAAGGACGCGCTGGACGACATTTTAGCTCTTGGGTCTCATGGCTTCTTCTTGTCTCGGCCAGTTCCCTCTCTGTGCGTTCCTGGCGTTATTCGGAGTCTCTCCTCGCTGGATCGGCTTCGTGTGGAGATCGCTAGCCCTGCGTTGGACCTTTGGTGCTGTTGGTTCGTCGTGGTGCTCGGTGCCTTTTGGTGCTTTCGGTGCTGCGAGCGGAAGGGAACTCGGGTGCGACTGGCGAGGGGCTTGCAGCGAGGCGCTCGGTGAGGCCTGACGGCGCGCGAACAGGAGCGCATCGAGGCTTGTTTCCCGCCAACATCAAAGCTGCGGCGGGCTTGCGGGCTTGGAGCCGACGATTCCTTGACGACTGACAGATAAGGCCGCACCCCACAGAACATTACACAACGTTTTATATTTATTAATTCATTTCCCTGTGCTGTATCCGAAGTGTGAGTGGGGACTTCCCGATTAGGACATTTTATTTATCATCGCGTATTTTCCTGTCCCGCTATCCTTGTAAATAAATCTTTGTATTATTTTCCATTTCTTTCCAAACCCGGCTTCCCGTTTGAGTTCGTTCCCTCTCCAGATAAGCGCTTCCGCTTCTTCATTCTTTCTCCTGTGCTGTGATTGCAAAATCGGTATTTGGTCGACGCCTCAATTAAAGCCGTTTTGTCATTCGCGAGCCCTGGTATTAACCGGAGGGTATTCGCACGACGAATATATATATATATATATATATATATATATATTGTTGTGGATATGAGAATTTTGTTTTTTTATTGTGGTAAAATGTCACCCTCCTTCCTCCAGTTGTTGTGTATAAAGGTCAAAAGGGCATCCCTTAGTTAGGTCATATACAATCACGTAGCCAAATCATAGATCTCCCTGTTCAGTAGTTATCTCCTTATTGTGTGTATTAGATTAAGGCTGTGTCTTCCATTAATTGACACTCCATTGCACCGAATTCAGACAAGGTAGATTCCCTGCACATTCCCCTTTTGTCATGCCAACTGCATCGGGCGGTTTTCTGCATGCCGCTGCTGCTTTGTTTTGTGTGGTTTTTCGCCGCAAAACCTCCATTACGCACGCGGTCAAGTGGGGAAAGAAAGGCGTGTCTCCACCTCGTCATCGGAGGGTGGGGCCAGGAGAGCCCCTACAACCAACCAGACACGAGGGGTTTGGCTTGAGAGGGCGGAGGAAGAGCGATCGGGGAGGTTCGAAAAGGTTAGAGGGTGTGGCCGATATAACCCGCAGCGGGACGCCCCCCACCTCAGATGAGTCCTGGGAAAGCACGCGACGTCCCCACGGCGGCACGAAGAGACGATTGAGGAAAGAGGGAGAGAGACGTGAGGGGGTGCCTGTATTGCGGCAATAGGCCGAGACCCTCTAGGCCTTATTGCCGGTCGGTGAGACGCGAAGCAGAGCTGTGTTTGCCGGGTTTTCGCCTCGACCCCAAAGCGTGGATCGGAGCGCGCGCTTGGAACCGGACCTCGACGCCACCATCTACCTGGACCCTCCTCTGCCGTCCCAAACGATTCCTGTCCTTCCATCCTTTTGTGTACGTGAGTTTGTTTTGTGTGTCTTGTCCCTGGGAATAAGTAAGACTGCCATAGGTAAGCTAGAAATTGCACTGTGTCCTTTTTGTCCGTCCCTCTTTGTCTTTATTTTCGTATCCTTCCTTCTCCTTGGTTACTTTTGACTTGTACATAATTAGTTAGTAATAAATTATATTTGTTCCTCCTTACTCTGCCTTCTTTCCTTTACATCCGTGTCATCCTTGTCTTTTCCCAATTGAATACCTGTGGCACGATTTGGCCAACGTTTCGGAATCGGGTTTAGTGAATGCTAATGACTCGAACTTCGGGTTGCTAAAAACCGCTCGGCAACTAGACCATCTAAAACCGGGGTTCGAGCGGGAGTCCCTCCCTTGCTTCACGGTCAGGAGTGGCACTCAGGTCCTTGGGACTTCTTGTAGACCAAATACCCTGGCTGCTCCCGACCGGAAGGAGCGTTGGGACCCCCAGGACTCACGTCGGTCAGTCGCGGACAAGGGGATTAATCCCCCATTCTTAAGGGGGAAAGGCCGACGTAGAGATCCGTAACAATATATATATATATATTGGTATCTGTTATCTGTTTCTCCAACCGAATGAGCGAACGTCATGACATCATTGCCATGCACGTCCGCCTTGCCTGCAAAGCTCCAGGGGAGCCATCTAGCAGAGCGTCATTATGGATTATAAATTCAGATACTGTCACAAGTGCATGCAAAACTCACAGTTACCGACCTGGTTTCGCCCTTGTTGGGGCTTCATCAGGCCAACACAGTGAGCCTTCCATACACTTGTAACTCTGAAAACCTTTCGGTTTTTATATCAGTCACTATGCGACATTCATATCATCAGTGGGGAACCGCCAGCAAGGTGTCCCATCCAGCTGCTGCTGCACCTTGCTGGGAGTGATAAGCACCGCCTGCCACACGGTAACATTATCTCTGGTATCCACTCATCATATGGAGTCGACCTGGATGCGGTTGGGAGTTACTAATTGGTATCTGTAATCTGGTTCTCCAACCTAATGAGCGAACGTCATGACGTCATCGCCATGCACGTCTGCCTTGCCTGCAAAGCTCCAGGGGAGCCATCCAGCAGAGCGTCATTATGGTTTTTATCAGCGAAAGTCTGATGAGACCAAGATTGAACTGTTTGGCTTCCGTCTGGCCACTGATCTGTGCACCAGATCTGTGCCTCGACACGATCCTGTCTCTGAGCTCTGCAGGCAGTCCCTTCGACCTCATGGCTTGGTTTTTGCTCTGATATGTATTGTCAGCTGTGAGACCTTATATAGACAGGTGTGTGCCTTTCCAAATCATGTCCAATGAATTGAATTTACCACAGGTGGACTCCAATCAAGGCGTAGAAACATCTCAAAGATGATCAAGAGAAATGGGAGGCACCTGAGCTAAATTTCAAGTGTCATAGAAAGGGTATGAATACTTATGACAGTGATATTTCAGTTTTTCTTTTTAATAAATTTGCAAAACTTTCTAAAATCCTGTTTTCTCTTTGTCATTATGGGGTATTGAGTGTAGATTGATGAGGGAAAAAATGAATTTAAACGATTGCAGCAGAAGGCTGCAACATAACAAAATGTGAAAAAAGTGAAGGGGTCTGAATACTTTCTGAATGCACTGTGTATATATATATATATACATATATATATATATATATATATATATATATATACATATATATATATATATATATATATATATATATATATATATATATATATATATTTAAAACATATATACATATATATATACATATATATATACATATATACATATATATATACATACATATATACATATATATATACATACATATATACATACATATATATACACATACATATATATACTGAAACGCAAAAGAAACTTACCACCTTTGAAACCTTTAAATATCAACAATGACACTGTGTGTAGTAAATGTGTGAACTTATTTGTGGACAATAGTGTCCTCACTGGCAGACAAAACGGTCACGGATGGTCACTTGAACCTTCAATGGTCACTTCATAGCACAGCTGTTGAACAGCCGTTTTGACTGTCAGTGATTAGCCAAGGGGTACGGGATGATTTTAATGAGCTGCACGTGATGTCTTGATATTGGCTTTAAAAAGGCCAGTGCAAAATGGGCATTTCAATCAACATGCCACGATTGTCAAGGGATCAACGACAGCGTGCCCTGGGCATGCTGCAAGGCGGACTGAGCTACCGTGAGGTGGCACGTCGCCTTGGCTGTTCACACCAGACGATATCGGCCCTGGTGGACAGAGACACCCTCCACAACTCTGCAGATGACAGACCTCGATCAGGGAGGCCAAGAGTCACCACTGCAAGGCAAGACAAGCAGATGGTCCGAAGTCACCTGCGGGATCGATTCCGTCCAGCATCCCGCACTGCGGCAGAAACTCCGGGGCGTGCAAACCCACGGATCTCCAATGATACTGCACGAAGACGACTGCATGACTATGGTCTGACTGCCAGAAGACCATACAGAGGCCCCGTGATGACGGCTGCCCATCGCCGCAACCGACAGAGATGGTGCCAGCAGCATCAGCGGTGGACCTTGGCGCAGTGGAACGAGTTCGCTTTCAGCGATGAGTCAAGGTTCTGTGTGGACAGTCCTGATGGGCGTGAGCGTGTCTGGAGAAGAACTGGCGAGCGATATGCCGATTGTTGCGTGCGTCAGGCCAACAGGTGGGGTGGCCCAAGTGTGATGGTGTGGGCCGCCATATCAGGCCGGTACAGGACGCCACTGGTGGTTGTGGATGGGAATCTTAACGCCCAGCGGTATGTGGATAACATCCTGCGACCTCATCTGCTGCCATTCCTGCTAGACCACCCAGAACTGAAAACCTTTCAGCATGACAACGCTCGTCCCCGTGCTGCTCGCTTTACCACTGCATTTCTCCAAGGCGAGAACATCAACACCATGCAGTGGCCTGCGCTCTCCCCTGACCTGAATCCCATAGAGCACCTGTGGGATGAGCTTGGGAGACGCGTAGTTGGCAGGGCCAGGACACGAGCAGAGCTGCTTCAGACATTGAGGACTGAGTGGGACAGAATCCAGCAGCAATCCATCCAAAGACTGGTAGGCAGTATACGCCGACGATGCACTGCCTGTATCCAAAACAATGGTGGCCACACACACCATTGAAAGGGGACCGACATTGCACCCTGTGCTGTTCTGTACTGTAGAACAAACTGATGAGATGGTGTATCTTGGTCAAAAACTTGACATGTCATCAATAAAATGCCAATGTTTCAATTAGCAATTGTTGGTTTGTTTTATTTTGAACTGTTACAATTTTATTACTTCGGACCATCTGCCTGTCCTGCCTTGCAGTGGTGACTCTTGGCCTCCCTGATCGAGGTCTGTCATCTGCAGAGTTGTGGAGGGTGTCTCTGTCCACCAGGGCCGATATCGTCTGGTGTGAACAGCCAAGGCGACGTGCCACTTCATGGTAGCTCAGTCCGCCTTGCAGCATGCCCAGGGCACGCTGCCGTTGATCCCTTGACAATCGTAGCATGTTGATTGAAACGCCCATTTTGCACTGGCCTTTTTAAAGCCAATATCAAGACATCACGTGCAGCTCATTAAAATCATCCCGTACCCCTTGGCTAATCACTGACAGTCAAAACGGCTGTTCAACAGCTGTGCTATGAAGTGACCATTGAAGGTTCAAGTGACCATCCGTGACCGTTTTGTCTGACAGTGAGGACACTATTGTCCACAAATAAGTTCACACATTTACTACACGCAGTGTTATTGTTGATATTTAAAGGTTTCAAAGGTGGTAAGTTTCTTTTGCGTTTCAGTATGTATATATATATATATATATATATATATATATATATATACATATACTACCGGTCAAAAGTTTAGAACACCTCAATTTTTCCAGTTTTTATTGAAATTTACACAGTTTAATGTCTCAATGTACTCTGAAATTAAGCATCGAACAAATAAACAATTAGAGATAAAAAATGTATTATAGAGTTATTTTGTTTAACAAAATTTAATTTAAATTTTTGACTCAGCAAAGTAGCCACCTTTTGCAGATATAACCGCCGAACACACTCGTGGCATTCTTTCTGCAATGGGAATCAAATATTGTTCGGGAAGTTCTTCCCAACACTGTTGCAGAAGTTCCCACAAATGTGTTGCACTTGTAGGTTGCTTTGCTTTCACCCTTCTGTCCAGGTCATCCCAAACCAGCTCTGTGGGGTTTAAGTCTGGAGACTGTGCTGGCCATTCCATGATTTGAAGCCTCCCGTCTTGTTCTTTTCCTCGAAGGTAGTTTTGACATAGCCTGGAGGTGTGTTTAGGGTCATTTTCTTGCTGTAGCATGAACCCCTGACCAACTCGGCGTATACCAGAGGGTATTGCATGGCGCTGCAAAATGCGGTGGTCGCCCTTTTGGTTCAGGGTGCCAGTCACTCTGTGCAAGTCGCCGACTCTGGATCCAGCAAAAGAGCCCCAGACCATCACGCTTCCTCCTCCATGTTTGACAGTTGGTGTCACACACTGAGGAACCATCCTTTCGCCTACTGGACGGCGTACAAAAACCCTGCGTGATGAACCAAAGATTTCAAATTTTGATTCATCGGTCCATAAGACCTTCTTCCAGTCTTCAGTACTCCACTGGCGGTGCTTCATGGCCCAGGCAAGCCTCTTTTCCTTATTTTGCCATCTTAGCAATGGCTTTCTTACTGCCACTCGACCTGTCAAACCTGCAGCTCGAAGTCTTCTCTTCACAGTTGAAACCGAGACTTGCTTACTTCGACCAGTGTTAAGCTGTGCTTGAAGCTGTTGTCCTGTGAGCCGCCTATCACGGAAGCTGTTGACTCTCAGAAACTTGTCTTCTGATTCTGTTGTGGCTTTGGGTCTGCCAGACCTCGTCCTGTCAGAGTTTCCTCCCATTTCCAATATACTACTTCCTGCAGTGCAATATTGTCCAAATAATGCTTCAGGTGGTGTAATAACAGTCTGTTCCAATTCTGCTTTTATATAGACAGGGGGTTTGTAATTAAGTAATCAGCAGAGGTTGGGACACCTGTAGGAATTGTTTGCATCAACTTTTAAGGCTTAATTTTTCTTACATTGCTGCAGAACAGCTGTAAGTTATTAACCCATTACTTGTTACCTGAAGAAGGCCTTTTTTACAATATAACTGTGCAATTTACATTATTTTCCCGTTTTTGCTAACCTAAACTTTTTTTAAACCTCGAGCAGTTTACTGCTTACCTTTGTACCATTTCAGGTTATTCGCTGGACATTAAACTGCATAAATTTCAATAAAACTGGAAAAATTGAGGTGTTCTAAAACTTTTGCCCAATGTATACACAAAGAATTAAGTTAAGCACCCCCCCCGTTTTTTTACAACCTCGCACATTACAAGTTTGTTGTCGTCAAAACAGTGTAATATACCCATGATATTGCTATATTTTCTGGAGAAGTGATATTATGGTCACATAAAAACATAACAATCATGCCGTTTTCAATATTTTATTCTGAATAATTAAAGGTGAAATTTTTTGGGAATTTTAGGCATATTTGCACCTCAATTTAAGTATGGAGCTATAGGTCCATCACGGACAGTGTGGATGACGTTTATGTTTTCTAACGTACAGTCATTGTTCTGAGAAGACCTCTAGCGATCTTTGCGTCAATAACGTGTGTAGGACCCACGTGATCGGATCACTGACTCAACCCTACGTCTCATAGACCCTGTAAGCCGTCGTATGCGTTGCTGTGGCAGGTTGTTCCATTCCCGATGTAATGCACGTTCCAATTCATCCAGATTGGCTATTGGAGGGACCATCTTCGCAATTTGTCGTCCCAACATGTCCCAAACGTGCTCGAGGGGGTTCAGGTCAGGACTGTACGCAGGCCAGGGGATGGTTGTCACAGCACCTTGCTCCAGCAAGGCTCGGACGCGTCTCGCACGGTGAGGCCTGGCGTTGTCATCCATGAAGATGGGTCTGCTGGCGAGGGTGTGGTCATCGAAGTGCGGGATTACGGTGGTATTCAGGATTTCCTCGGCATATCGCTCTCCGTTGAGGTTACCTCGCACAGTTATCAGGTCCAACTTACAGTCATGGGAGAAGCATCCCCAGACCATAATCGAGCCACCACCAAAGGGTACCGTTGGTTGAATGTTTTTAGGTGCATACGCGGTGTTTTTGTGGCGCCACACCCGAACACGCCCATCTGTCACGTACAGCAAGAACCGGCTTTCATCCGACCAATGAACTCACCTCCAAGACCGGATGTTCCATCCACGTCGCGCTAGGCACCATGCCATACGCTCCCTCTGATGTCGTTCGAGTAGCCTTGGACGCTTGATCACTCGTCTTGACCTTAAACCGGCCGATTTCAGGCGGTTCCTCACGGTACGGTGACATAGCCTTCTGTTGGGCAGCCAGTTGTCCTTCAGGAAATGGCTCGAGGCGAAGGGATATCGTCGCACCAGTCTCAAAAGCGCTCTATCTTGGCGGACTGTTGTCACGCGAGGTCTTCCAGACCGTGGGCGGTCCTTCACCGCATCCGTTTCCTGGTGTTTCTGCACCAACCGACTGATCACCGAATGGTGGTAACCAAACGTTCGAGCTACAGCTTTTCTGGACATTCCGGACTCGATCATGCCTATTATCCGCCATCGTTCTCCGTCCGACAACCGTCTACGAGCCACCATTACGAGAAAATGACCATGTAACCCCCACACGAGCTCAGGCGTGACTTGCAATAACCCGTGATGATAGTGCATTTACAGAAAATCACGACCACGTGGATGATAACACGTGCTGCACGAGCGATGGGCGTCACAGATGAGTGCACTCATCTGCATTTCATCAATGGATAATTGCTAATGTCATACCAATCATTATTTGATCTCACATACCTTAGAATATATGCCAATGTATACATATACACAAAGAATATATATTGGGGGGTGCTTACCTTAATTCGTTGTGTAGGGGTGCTTAACTTAATTCTTTGTGTATATATAGATATATAGTGTGTATGTATATAGATATATATATATAGATATATAGATATATATATATATATATATATATATATATCTTTCATATGTTTGATTTGAGGATGTAATCTTTTCATATTAATTTTGACCGACATGGCATAACCATCTCAAAAAGACATTTGTTCAAATAAAAAAAAAATCCATCTCAGCAAGCATTTACGACTAACCCTTACCACGCTTAACTGCATCTGTGGCCACAAACACCTTAAGCAAGCCATACTGCTGCAGAAGCTCTCGAATCTTGGCCACCGCACCGGTTATGCTGGGAACATCCTCCCGGTGTCCATACAGGAAGTCCTTCCGTCGAAGGTGGACAGCAAGGTAAGGCCCACCGACTGCTGAGCCCATCTTGTTCTATTCAAACATTTAGAGCATCTTAATTTAATCCATCTTACCTATCCACATTATTGTAATACCGTACTAAACCTATTTGAACTTTTACGAAAAAAAAGTTCTTAAATGTCCCCCATTAACAGCATGTTAAAGGGATATAATGTAGAATGTAATAGTGGGAATTGGGAGACTGCCCACTGTCAGAAAGGCAGCAGGGATTATAATCGGTAAATGGTGAGTAACATCTTCAGCCTGAATTTGGAAGAACATAGCTTATATTATTACAATGGTTTTCCTTTAAGTATTAGCACCACACAGAAAACCAAAACCTTGTGGTTCTTTTTAACAATGCACCATCTGCCATCATGGATGCAAAATGCTGTGGCAGTATCATGTTAAACTTGAGCCAAGATTACCGTATTGCAAATAATTTGGTGGGGTCTTCATATGGTGCGAGTGTGGAATGGGCTAATGACAGCTCACTATAGTGGATGCATAATGGAGGTCAATCACATCCAAAGATTATCGAGGCTCGTACAAGAGCTAACATTGATGACAAAAAAAAAAAACGGACACATAAGACAAAATAAAGGGAGCAGGAGACACGATGGGGAGAGAGGGGGAAGCACACAAGTACAACAGCAGAGAACAGGGACATCGGTAGATCTGTGGAAGGGAGGAGGCGTGGGAAGGGGGGTGGGGTCGAGGTCAAAAAACACATGGACATAGCTGAGACTTCCAGGAAAGAAGTCGGTATTTCAGAAAAATGGATCTGGGGTGAATTAACAGGGGTAGAAAAGATCAAGGTTTTGGATGGGGGAAGATAAGAGATGGTGGTGAACAGCTGTTTTAAAGACCTGGAGGGAGGAGTGGGATTGAAGAGGGTGAGGGAGTTTGTTCCAGAGGCAGGAGAAAAGAGGAATGAAAGAGTGAAGGTGAGCAGAGAGTCTTGATTTTGGCAGTTTCACCAGAAGAGGGTTACCAGCAGATCTTGTGCGACCTGTAGGAGTATTTGGGGGACAGAGCACAGACAGGGCTGGGGGGCTAGGCCAGAGTGAAGTCTGTAGAAGACAGAAAGACCACCTACCTGCCTGCGGTGAGTAAGTGAAAGACCCTCGGAGGTAGCTTCATCGCGGGAGATTCCAACGATTCAGAAAGCGTTGGTTTCGACAGCGTGAAGCCGAGCTAGGTGTGAGGCAGGAGCACCAGCCCAGAGGGGAGAGCAGTATTAAATTGAGCTGCGGATGAAAGCCTTGTATGTGGTGAGGAGCTCAGGTGTGCCAAGGAAGGACTTCGCACGACGGAGGATGCCCAGTCGGCGACTGGCATTGGAAGCCAGCTTGGAAATGTGGTTTTCCCCGGAAAGATCATAGCAGATTGTGAGGCCCAAGAGCTTGATCATTGATCAGTGGTGTGACTATACTGCTGATGCAGTGCCCCCTGTAGGTAAGGGAAGGAATTTGGAATTCTGGCCAAGATGCAGGAAGTAAGCCACCTGACCTTTATGAAAGAAAATAAAAACAATACAGATCATTCACGATCTGTAGTGAAATTCCAGCAGGACACTTCCTCAGAATATTTTAGCAATCGGGGAGCTCCACATATTTTTTTGTCTGTTTACACAATGCTATTTTATGGGAAAAACTCACACATTATATGGAATTTTGACAGTGGAGGCCATTTGGCCCATCATGCATGTGCTTTATCCACATCCCATAAATGTAATTTAATCATTGTATTTAGTATTTACTTAGATTCACTGGGTGGGTGGGGGGCAGGGGAGAGATAAGGAGTAGGGAAAACAGTGTGGTATGCACAAGAGGATCACCAGGGTATTGCTCTTGCTATTTCCTTTTTTAGCAATGATGGTTGTAGAGCAACAAAAGAACAAACATACAGCACATGCACCTTTTGATGAGACTCAACCACGAGCATCACGATCACTACACATGTGAACATTCACCCAACCATACCAACCATACCGTTATCCCTGTTCTCTGCTGTTGTACTTGTGTGCTTCCCCGTCTCTCCCCATCTTGTCTCCCGCTCCCTTTTTTGTGTTTTGTGTGTCCGTTTGTTGTTTTTTTTGTGATTGATGTTAGCTCTTTCACGAGCCTCGATCTTGTATACAAAAAAAAAAAAAAAAAAAAAAAAAAAGTTACCTACGAGTCCTGCAAATGTCCATGTACTTCCTCATTAAGTGACCGGTTATGAAGTACCAGAAATGCTCATGTTGGAATGCCATTTCATGCCGATCAAAGGCCGATATTAAAAAAAAAATAAAAAAAAATCAAAGGCCGATATGAAAAAACAAATATCCAAAACAAGCAAAGTTATTTTTGCTTCCTTATACAATTCAATATTCTGACAGACTGTTAAAATTCTGATTTTTTAATACAGCAGAAACATTTTTTAAAAACAATAAATATAGATGTTCAGTCGAAATACAGAGTAGCATGCAATTTTGAATTGTGAACAAATGGCATTGCGACTTCATTTAGGTCAGAAAGTTGGTGTACATAGAAAACGAAATAAAAACTTGTAAAACGTTCAAATGGAACCGGGGAAGCGACGACACTTTGAAATAACAATTACGATTCAAATTCCATAAATGCACAAATACAACTTTGAGTTATTTAATCTGCCATGTCCAACAAGACATTATCGGCAAAACCAAAACACAATGTCAAATCGCTCTCAAACACGCGCCAAACATTGAACAAAAACGAAATGCAATTCCAGTAGAAAATAAAAAACTGGGGTTTCATTATATAATGTAAGAATCATGACAAAGACTTCAAGGACATTGAGAAAATTTAATGTGTAAACTTTGACAACTTCCTGTTGTACTTTATTGATGTTAAATATAGAAATAACCTTTTTGATTTTATAGTAATAACTGCAGTATATTGCTGGAGAGCAAAATGCAAATAACAGTTTTGGTACTGTGAGCACACAAAATGGAAACTCGTGACCTACCCAACATCGCCATTGATGTTCCACATATAATCATGGCATTCAAATGCAATTCAAAGCAAAAATTCAAATGATGATGTTGAATTATTAATTATGAATAATTCTAATTATGAATTATGAAGCAATGTACCAATAAACTTGGCCAATAAGATAAGAACAAGCTGTCAAGTCTGGGGTCCAGTCCCACCATACGACAAACTGTCGCATTGGTGCTTCCTTTGCAGGGAGGAAGTTGGATGACCAAGTGATCATTTTACGAATTGCCATCGCATCAATTGCCATTTTGCTGTCTAAATCCCACAACAAATAAAAAACACAATTGCACAAACCCACGCTACAAATCTACAACTACCTCTAACAAAGACATCGTCACACAACTACTATTTCCATCTGCAACCAAAATGTCAAAAGATGTCGTGATAGCAAACCGTAAAATGATTGTGGTGCTGCATGGTGGTGTCATTCTTACCTCGTCATTCCTTCCTTCCTTCCTTGTTTGGTTGTTTTTTGGGAATTCCATCCAGACATGGCTTTTCATTACTTCCGCCACCAAAGGTGGATGGAGGTTATGTTTTCAACCCTGTCTGTTTGTCTGTCCGTTTGTCTGTGAACAAGATTTCTCAAAACGTTGTGGACGGATTCGGACGAAATTTGACAGAGATGTAGCATATGTGACAAGGAAGAAATGATTAGATTTTGGTGAAGATCCGGATTCGGATCCGGCTACTATAATTTTTTAAGTGATTCCTCACCATTGGTAGATAGGGCAAAAACGATACATAGCAGGAGATCTCAAAAAGTTGTTGACGGATTTGGACGAAACTTGGTGGACCTGTTGGGTGTCTGACAAGGACAATTCGATTAGATTTTGGTGAAGATCTGAATATGAATTCGGACACGAGAGTTATTTAACTTTTAAGTGATTCTTCACCATTGGGAAATAGGGCCAACGAGAACGCCACTCAGTCGAGAGCATACTCCCGCCGTGGGTCAAGTTGGAATAGTACGATTTCACAAAAGTTTGAGGGAGTAGCTCAGTGACAACACAAGACAAGACAGACACTGCACAGATATATGTATATGTGTGTGTGTGTGTGTATATATATATATATATATATATATATATATATATATATATATATATATATTGTTACAGACGCGGTTGTGGATGTTGGTTTACCGAGTGGTTTGGTATGACCGCGTCTGCACAGTTTACCCGATTATACTCGAACGTTGGCCGAGTCGCGCTACGCTAAATCAATTGAGGAAAGGACACAGCGGCTGGGTTTAAAATGACACGACACCAGGGGTACAGTTCTCAAGACCTCCGGAGGAGGTTATAATATTTCGGAACGTTAGACTACAAGGACGAGAGAGACAGCATAGGAAGGTAGGCACTTAAATACGGTCTTATAGTAACCCCGACAGACGACAGATAAACGGGACAAGACTGACTCACACCGGGATTGATGGCAAGGAAGGGCAGGTAGTCGAGGCTCAAGGTGCACCTTGGCTTATTAGGGGCAGAATCGACCCGGTCTGGTCCAAAGATGCGGGGAGGTATCGTCGCGCTGGAGGTGGCGTCCTTTTCTCTCCGTAGTTCAGGCGCATCTGACCTCACATCCGGTAAGTCGCTGCGTATATCCAGCGGGGAGTGACACGCCCTCGGCTCGTTAGCTCCGCCCCAGATGGAATCGGCCCGTTGCTTCTTATTGGGTGCGGGGGGGTTACCGGGCTCCGCCCTTGACGAGGGGCCGACAGTCAGCCCCTTCGTGGTAACCCCGTCGGCGCACATGGGCAATGGCGGCTAACCAAGCCGGTGTGAGGACGCACACTCCCCCGCGCGCTGTTGTTGTAGTTGTTGTTGTTGTTGTTGTTTCATGAGGAAGATGGGAGGAGGTATGGGGAGGTCCTAAACTCACTACTGGTGCCATACAATCACATTCTGGTGCAACGAAGAGTCAGAATTAATGGAAACGAGTCCTTAACTGACATAGACTAAGAATAACTAGCAAGATGTCCGAAAGTTGTCTACGTGAGATGCGGTGGACCTGGGCACGACATTTAATGGGGGAAAAAGGGGAAGGTCGGTTCTACAGAGTGTTGTTTACAGACAATGGGACTAGGGAATGGGGGATTGGGGATAGTTGGGGAGTATTGGGGAAATAGGGGAATATTTACAAGCGGATATGGAGGCCAAATCCCATATCCGCAACAATATATATATATATATATATATATATATATATATATATATATATATATATATATATATAAATATATATATATATATATATATATATATATATATAATATATATATATATATATATATATACACACACACACATATACTGTACAGGGTGTTTCAAAAAGATGTGGACCCGATTTGAAATCGCCATATCTCTGCAACCACGAACCGTCCATAAATGAACCTCTTACTACTTGAAATGGCGGGGCATAGAGTTTCAAATGACAACCGATAGAGGGCTCTCCCAGCGCACCAACAGCCTCTAGCCTCAGTCGTTCGCAAGATGTCGACCCCGCAGCACAAGGCGTTTTGCGTTCTGCATTTCAGCAAGAATGAATCCGTAATTGTGGTGCAGCGTGTGTGTCAACGGCGTTTTGGCATTGATCCGCCAATGCCAAAGAGCATTCATTCATCGTTGGTACCGACAATTTGAGGAAACAGTGTGTTCTTGTAAGGGGATGAGCCCAGGGCGACCACGCACTTCAGAGGAAAATGTGAGAAGAATTCAAGAGAGTTTTCTGCGTAAGCCGCGCAAGTCCACTCGTCGTGCCAGCCGAGAACTTGCGACCCCTCATACGACTGTCTGGCGTGTGTTAAGGTGACATTTAATCCTGAGGCCATACCGGTTGCAACTGGTACAGGCTCTTCGTACAGGTGACAAAGGAAAGCGTGTAGAATTTAGTGATGCGATGTTACAGAACATGGAAGACGACAGCTTCTTACCGCGTTTGATTTTTAGTGATGAAGCAACGTTTCATCTAAGTGGTAAAGTTAACCGTCACAATGTGCGCATATGGGGACTAGAGAATCGACACGAAACTGTAGAGCATGAGCGTGATTCCCCGAAAGTGAACGTGTTTTGTGCCGTTTCTCAAATAAAGGTTTATGGGCCTTTCTTTTTCGAGGGAAAAACAGTTACGGGGCAAACCTATCTCGAAATGCTGCAGAACTGGCTCTTTCCACAACTTAATGAAGATTCCGATGACTTCATTTTTCAGCAAGACGGAGCACCGCCACATTGGCACCTGCAGGTTCGACGTTTTCTAAATGACACACTGCCTCAACGTTGGATAGGTCGCACGGGACCCTAAGACTTGGCGCTACACACTTGGCCCTCAAGATCCCCAGACATTACACCCTGCGACTTTTTCTTGTGGGGATACGTCAAAAACCGTGTTTTTGTGCCACCATTAGCGACTAATCTGGATGACCTCAAAAACAGAATCAGGGCTGCGGTGACTTCAGTGAAAGAAGACACTGAGAGACGTTTGGGACGAATTCAACTATCGTCTCGATGTTGTCCTTGCAGCAGGTGGAGGGCACATAGAGCATTTATAAAATGGTTAGTAAAACTTGATAACTCATTAAACCGTTTGTAACTTTTTGTGTCCAAAAAGACAAAGTCCAAGACGCCTGAAGCTCTTTCCGGAACGAGTTGGTGGCTCTGAAAAGAGCCGTTGTGTTGTAGTTGCTGATGATGAACTCACAAAATGTTTAACCACCGAAACCGTAGAGCGTACGGCCCTGGCGCTTCAAAGCGTAACATGTTGCCATCGTGAAATATACTGCTTTGAAATTGGGTCCACCTTTTTGAAACACCCTGTATATATATATATATATATATATATATATATATATATATATATATATATATATATATATATATATATATATATATACACAAGATTAAAAACACCTCACAGCCACAAAACACGAAATTAAAAACACCTCACAGCCACGAAATTAAAAACACCTCACAGCCACGAAATTAAAAACACCTCACAGCCACGAAATTAAAAACACCTCACAGCCACATGATTTAAAAACACCTCACCACCATGTCATTTTACACCTCACCACCACATAATTCAAAATACCTCACCACCACATAATTCAAAATACCTCACCACCACGTGATTCAAAACCACCACCACGTTATTAAAAACACTTCACAACCACGGAAATAAAAGTTTCAGGGAGTAGTTCAGTGACAACAGACACTGCCCAGATGTGTAGATATATAATAATAATAACAATAATAATTCATTTATTTTGTATAGCGCTTTTCCAGAAGCCCAAAGGCGCTTTGACAGAGTGGAAAACATAATGCATAACAATACATGAAAACAACAATTGCAAAAAGACAAGAATCAATAGGGAAATATTTAAAGCAAAAGGAGGGAGAAGGGGAAGAGATAGTCAGGGGCTAAATGCTGTGGGTTGAATGTTGAATGCAGTGTTGAACAGGTGGGTCTTTAGTGATGTTTTGAATGTGGTGAGTGAGGAGGAGTCTCTGATGGTGTGAGATAGTGAGTTCCAGAGGGTGGGAGCAGCGATGGAGAAGGCCCTGTCCCCCCAGGATCTGAATTTGGTCCGGATGGAGGGGGTCAGGAGGTTGGTACCAGCAGAGCGGAGGTTGCGGGTGGGAGTGTGTCTGGAGAGGAGGTCAGCCAGGTAGGATGGGGCCAGGTTATGGAGGGCTTTGTATGTCAGGAGGAGGATTTTGTACTGGATTCTCTGGGGGATGGGGAGCCAGTGAAGCTTGTAAAGGACGGGGGTGATGTGGTCACGGGTCCGGGAATGGGTGAGTAGACGGGCAGCGGAGTTCTGAATGTATTGGAGTTTATTGGTGATTTTTGAGGGTGAACCATAGAGGAGGCTATTGCAGTAGTCCAGACGGGAGGTGATGAAGGCGTGGATGAGGGTTTCTGCAGCCGTGGAGGAGAGGGATGAGCGGAGACGGGCAATGTTTTTCAGGTGAAAGAAGGCTGCCTTTGTGATCTGTTTAGTGTATTTGTCGAAGGAAAGGGTTTGGTCAAAGATGACGCCAAGATTCCGGATGTGAGGGGAGGTGGATACTGGGATACCGTCGATGTTGAGGGCAAAGTTATGGGTTGATTTTGTGAGCGTTTTTGGGCCAATGATGATTATTTCAGATTTATCACAGTTAAGCTTGAGGAAGTTGATTTGAAGCCAGGATTTTATTTCAGTGATGCAGTTTGTCAGGATAGAGTGGGTGTCGGTGGAGACGGACTTGGTGGAGATGAAAAGCTGGATGTCATCGGCGAAGCAGTGGAATTGGAGACCATGACGGCGGATTAAGTGACCGAAGGGGGACAGGTAAAGGATGAAGAGGAGGGGGCCAAGAACTGAACCTTGGGGGACACCTTGGGGGAGGGGAGCAGTGGGGGATTTGCAGTTATTGATGGAGATGA
The DNA here is from genome assembly GCF_964187855.1 of Myxine glutinosa. Lineage (NCBI taxonomy): Eukaryota > Metazoa > Chordata > Myxini > Myxiniformes > Myxinidae > Myxine > Myxine glutinosa. The sequence continues at coordinate 27,885,759 of NC_136266.1, read as the reverse complement.
ACTGGCGTCTGTCAGAGAGGTATGATTTAATCCAAGAGAGGGCAGTGCCGGTAACGTTAAAGGTGGATTCAAGTCGGGTGAGGAGGATGGTGTGATCGATGGTGTCAAAGGCAGCGCTGAGGTCGAGGAGGACGAGAATGTTGAGGTTGCCAGCGTCAGAGGAGAGGAGAAGGTCGTTGGTGATTTTGAGGAGAGCAGTTTCAGTACTGTGGTTGGAGCGGAATCCGGATTGGAATGTTTCATACAGGTTATTGGCAGAGAGATGATGTTTGAGTTGAGTGGCTACAGCGCGTTCCAAAACTTTTGACAGAAAGGGTAGGTTGGAGATGGGTCTGAAGTTGTTTAGGGTGTCAGGGTTTAGACCAGGTTTTTTTAGAATGGGGGTAACAGCAGCAATTTTGAGGGAAGGTGGGACGATGCCTGTAGACAGGGAGGAGTTTATTGTTGCAATGATAAGTGGAGAGAGAGCAGGGAGGGAGGCCTTGACAAAGCTGGAGGGGATGGGGTCAAGAGTGCAGGTGGCAGTTTTCATTCCTATGAGGAGTTCAGAGAGGTCAGTAGGGGAGATTGGGGAGAACCGAGACAGGGGATGGCAGGACAAGGGGGGGCAGGTGGTTGGAGGGGGAGCGGGTGCGGTGGTGGTCAAGCTGTTGTAGATGTTGTCAATTTTGCGTTGGAAGAAAGAGAGGAAGGAGATGCAGTTGTCTACTGTGAATGACGGTGGTGGTGTTCAGGGGGCGGAGGAGTTTGTTTATTGTCGAGAAGAGTGCTTTTGGGTTTCCGGAGCCAGAGTGGATAATTTGAGAGTAGTAGGCGGGTCGGGCACGGGAGAGGGCATCTTTGTAGTGTTGTAGGTGGTCCTTGTAGGCTTGGGAGTGAACTGTGAGACCCGTTTTATTGCGGAGTCTTTCAAGTTGGCGAGCACGAGTTTTCATCAGGCGGAGTTCAGGGGTAAACCAGGGAGCAGAATGGGTGAAAGAAACTGTTTTGGTTTTTACAGGCGCAAGCTGGTCAAGGCAGGAGGAGAGAGTGTGGTTGTAGTAGTCAGTGAGGTCGGAAGGGGTGTGGAGGTCAATGAAGGGAGAAGTGGACATTTTTTCAGAGAGGGTGGATGAGAATGAGGTAGGTGAAAGAGCGTTTAGCTTACGGAAGTTGATAGTGCGATAATGCCTTGGTGTAGGGGCGGGGATGTTGATGGTCAGGGTGATGGCTAAGTGGTCAGAGAGGGTGAGGTCGGAGCCAGAGAGATGGTGCAAATATAGATAAATAAACCTGAAAATCGCAGAGCCAGAATTATTTTTTGGTCTGGGAAGCTCATGCGAGGTTTCTTCTTCTTCAGCCCCTCACAACCCTGGGTGAATATGCGATCTTTTTTTTTAAAGTTCGAATTTTGCCAAATCTGTTTTATTCGTTTGTTAATATACCTCAGCCATTGACAAATCTGGAATTATAATTTTATTTGAGGTTCAAATTAACCCGGGACATTGTGTCAAACGATGCCTGCAAGTCTATACATGTGATAAATAATTAATAGTCCACAGGCGAAGACTTCTTCTTCACGCAATAACAACTTCCAGCTTCTAGAACGTACATCCAATCATCTTCAAATTTTGCACACTTGTTACTCTTCATGACTTCCACTACAATATGAAGTTTCACATCGATCAATGAAGTGGTTCAAGGGATATAAATGTTTTTATTATTTGCATTTAATTAACGATATCTGCCAAACCACGTGACCTATCGCAAATTCGAAAAGGACATTTTAGTAGACTGATATGCTGAACAGATTTGTGAAGTTTCCCCTCGATTGGATCACAAATGAGGGAGGAGCTAGGTTTTAAATGTTTGTGCTTAAAAACGTCATAACTCTCAAACCATGTGATGCATGACGTCATGCTCGCTGACTTTTTTGTTCGTCATGGGTATGCGATTCTGCCTGCAAAGTTTGGCCTCGATCTGTTCAGGCGTTTTGGAGAAAATTGGATTTTAGCGTTTTTCACTCAAAACAATATGGCGGCGGAACCACGTGACCTGTGACGTCATAATTACCATTAAAATATTCTGCAGACAGAGTCCCTCCTATGGTAAAAATTTGCTCTCAATCGGTCCAATTATTGCAGAGAAAATGGTTTTTAGAGAAAATGGTTTTTAAAGGAAAACAGAAGAAAAAAAATCAGAAAAAAACTTCCTGGATCCGGAATAATTTCCTGAGCTTCACCAAAAACTAATCAATTCTTCCTTATCCCAAGTGCAATCATCCCACCAACTTTCATCCAAATCCGTTCAGAACTTTTCCAGATATCTTGTTCCCAAACGCACGCGCACACACACACACACACACACACACACACACACACACACACACACACACACACACACACACACACACACACACACACACACACACACACACACACACACACACACACACACACACACACACACACACACACACACACACACACACACAATACTCCCTGGTGGGAGTAAAAACGATACATAGCAGGATATCGCAACAAGTTATGGATGGATTTGGACGAAACATGTTGGACAGGTTGTGTGTGTGACAAGGAAGAATCTTCAATTTTGGTGAAGATCCGGATCTGGACCCGGCTGGTAGAATTTTTTAAGTGATTCTTCGCCATTGAGTGAATGGCCAACCAGGTGGAGGTATGCTCTCTACTGTGCCGTTCTAGTTTAAATTGTTTTTTTTCTGAAATATATAAAACTGTGACTATGTCTATTAATTATAAATTACGTGCTATTGGAATGTACCTTTTTGACATTTCGACCCCTTATATAATTTTTAGTGACTTCCGCACCTCTATAGACCCCTTAGAACCTTTCAGACACCTTGCATCCTTTTGATCCTTCATACCCTGGTGTTGGGCTAGCGGCTAGGGTGCCGGCTTAGGATCCTAGGATCCTGGGTTCGAATCCCGGTCAATCGCTGAATTAACGCCAGGGGGGTTGACTCAGCCTGTCATCCTTCCGAGGTCGGCTAATTGAGTACCAGTTCACTGGTAATTCCCTGTTTGTCGTTAAAGGCGGCAAAAAGGGTTGGCGTCAGGAAGGGCATCCGGCCGTAAAACATTGCTCCAAAAACTGGACCGAAAAAACAACAACAACCACGGTTCCCGAAAAAGGCCAACCCCCGCTTTGCGGGGAAAAATGGCCTCTAAAGGTGGTTATATATTATATACCCCCAACTATGCTCACCCTCACTCAATCGTTCTTTTTTCCCACCTGTGGAACCGACTTCCACATTCTCTTCAATCTTCCCTCTATGTCTTCAAGACAGCTGTTCACCACCATCTCAGATTGTCCCAAAGCCAAAACGATGATCTTTTCTACCCTCGTTAATCCCCCTCACCTCCCCACTGCAATCCCTCCTCCATCCAAATTTTCAATTTCCCTCCTTGGAGTTTCCTTCTGTATCCATCTTGTCCACCCCATGCAATCCTCTCTGCCCCCCCCCCCCATTCCTCCCCAAACACTTTGCTTGTTCAAGTCTCCCTCTATTTTCGCCTTCTATTCTACTGTTGGTCTTTTCCCCTCTCTCTACTGTTCCTTTTGCATCTTGTTGTATCCTGATACATTCAGTGTGCTAGCTCTTCCATGAGCCTCGACTATGTATACAAAAATATTTTGCATCCGATTGATTTGAAATTATAACAGGGCTTGCATAATGGAGCCCTGAAGTCGATTGTTTCTGAGGTCAAAAGGTCAAGGTCACACAAGATCTACAATTTTCATCCTATTGAGTTGAAATCTCAACAGAATTTGCATTCTGTTCAGGTTTCACTAAATTGCTTCACCAAATCAAAGCGATTGATTTAGGGGTTTTGATAACATGTCAGCAGTTTCCATGACAACAATTTCACCCCATTATAACCAAATGGGACTTTTGTGAATCTATTATTGCCACACCTCAATCATTTTTAGCCGCGTCGCAGACGCTGCTCATAGAGTGCCCTCTGCTGTTGTTGTTGTTGTTGTTCTTCTTCTTCTTCTTGTTGTTGTTGTTCTTCTTCTTGTTCTTGCAGAGAAGACAAAACTTCAAAGCTCCACCCATTCTGGGAACCATAGCTCCACCCATTCTGGGAGAGCCTTCATATAAACAAATATCCACCATTTTATTAACTCGCATAGCTTTGAGGCCTGTTTTGTAGGCCCGTGGTGTCTTCCTCTCTCACACAGTTTTATTTCAAATCAAATTCGATATATCATTTCATTTTTCACAGTCGCTAACATAGTTTTAGACTCGGTTGAAAAAAAACGGGAAGAAAATCCGATGAAAGTTGCCCTTTATAGAACGAAATGAATTCTCAAAGGCCTGTAACTTCAAGTCCATTGAGATATTTTTTTTTTAAATCGCGGCATGGTCAGTCATACACCGCCCGAAATAACAGACGGGAAAATGCCGAGATATATTAAAAATTCGTCCATTTGATGACAATCGTCACAATGAAATATTTAATTTATACGTCGTCACAATAATGTGGAGAGAGGAGCATAGCTTCGTTCACGTGTCGCCACACACGGGACATGCCGAGATATATTTTTTTTAAAACGCGGCATGGTCAGTCATACACCGCCTGAAATAACAGACGGGAAAATGCCGAGCTATATTAAAAATTCGTCGCCACACACGGGAAATTGCCGAGATATATTTTCACTTTGCACAAAAATAACATCAAGTAATCGAATCAATAGGAATGTCCTGTGCCTATAACATCGACGTTATAGGCACAGCTGCATCTAGGAATTGTGTAACATCGACGCGGCTTTTGTTTTAATTAAAACTTTTTGTACTTGTTCAATATGTCAAATTGAAACTTCCACTGCTTATTTGTATGTATGTGTAGTATTTGTGTGTAAAATATGGACAACATTAGTCAAAGGTCATGGTCAAGGTCGTACGAAACACGCAAAACACCTATTAGGCCGCAATTAGAAAATGTATCAGCCACATTTGTTATGCATAACAATCATGGAAAACGCCTGATAGGTAAAAGTTTTGAAATCACCAAATTGTTGTTTCCATGCAACTCGTCTTTATTTGGATTTTGCAAGTGCCGTGGTATGCACTACATTTTTCTTGTCTGCTTGTTTGTCTGTTTGTCCACACATACCGTGAGTATGTCTATTAATTACATACTATTGAAATGATAATGATACCTAACAATAATGATACATAATGCTAATGATGATATTGATAATAATAAGGGTACATAATGACAATGATATTAGTACATAATGATAATGATAATGGTAATGGTACATAATGATAAGAAATAATTTGTATACGTTGTCATGGCTCGTATAAGAGCTACCATGCAGAACATACAACAAAGGGAGCAGTAGACGATACGGGGTAAGAGAGGGAAGCACAACAACAGTAGGGAATGGGGACATCTGGAGATCTGTGGAAGAGAGAGGGCTGGGGTGGGGTACACAGGATAAATAAGGTGGACCACAGGGACTTTCAGGAAAGAAAACAGTGGATCTGAAGGAGGTGGATTTGGGGTGGATTAACGGGGATAGAAAAGATCATGGTTTTGTATGGGGGAAGAAATGAGACGGTGGTGAACAGCTGTTTTAAAGACAGGGAGGGAGGAGTGGGATTGAAGAGTGTGTGGGAGTTTGTTCCAGAGGCAAGGAAAAAAAAGAGGAATGAAAGAGTGAAGGTGAGCAGTGATTCTTGATTTTGGCAGTTTAACCATAAGAGGGTTGCAGGCAGATCTTGTGCGACCTGTAGGAATATTTGAGGGACAGAGCCCAGAGAGAGCTGGGGGGGCAAGGCCGGAGAGGAGTCGGTAGAAGACAAAGACCACCAACCTTTCCGCAGCATCAAAACGAGCTAGGTGTGAAGCAGGAGCACCAGCCCAGAGGGGAGAGCAGTACTCCATCAAACTGTGGATGAAAGCTTTGTATGTTGGGAGAAGCTCACTTGTGCCAAGGAAGGACTTCGCATGACGGAGGATGCCCAGTCGGCGACTGGCTTTGGAGGCCAGCTTGGAAATGTGGTTTTCCCAGAAAAGATCATGGCAGATAGTGAGACCCAAAAGCTTGAGTGGCTGAACCTCTTTGAGAGGATTTTTGAGAAAATAGATAGGAGGGTTTTCCAGACGGTCCTTTCGGAGAGACGTAGTGAGAGTGTGAGATTTTTCAGGATTTACACACATGTTCCACTTGTTTAACCAGTTTTGTAATTTTGCCCAGGTCTGCAGAAAGTGAGGAGGCTTCTGCCTATCACTCTGAGGGATGAGAAATGGTATGGCAGAGGATGGAGTCATCAGCAAAGAGATAGAGAGGATGTTCCAGTCAGAGATTGTCCACAATGATAATAATGAAAATAATAATGATAATGGTCCATAATGATATTGATAACAGTACATAATGATAATGACGATAATAAAAATGACAATATTGAAAATGATAATGATAATCTTGATAATTATAACAATAACGATGATAATAATGATGATAATGACTGATAATAATGGTATGTGTGTACATCTATTACTTGTATACTTTATGAATGCGAGTACGTCTATTAATACTGTTGCGGATATGGGATTTGGCCTCCATCCATATCCGCTTGTAAATATTCCCCTATTTCCCCAATAATCCCCAATCCCCCATTCCCTAGTCCCATTGTCTGTAAACAACACTCTGTAGAACCGACCTTCCCCTTTTTCCCCCATTAAATGTCGTGCCCAGGTTCACCGCATCTCACGTAGACAACTATAGGACATCTTGCTAGTTATTCTTAGTCTATGTCAGTTAAGGACTCGTTTCCATTAATTCTGACTCTTCATTGCACCAGAATGTGATTGTATGGCACCAGTAGTGAGTTTAGGACCTCCCCATACCTCCTCCCATCTTCCTCATGAAACTACAACAACAACAACAACTACAACAACAGCGCGCGGGGAGTGTGCGTCCTCACTCCGGCTTGGTTAGCCGCCATTGCCCATGTGCTCGACGGGGTTACCAAATAGGGGCTCCCTGTCAGCTCCTCGTCAAGGGCGGAGCCCGGTAACCCCCGCACCCAATGGAAGCGGCGGACCGATTCCATCTGAGGCGGAGCTAACGAGCCGAGGGCGTGTCACTCCCCGCTGGATATAGGCAGCCACTTACCGGAGGTGACGTAAGATGCGCCCCCAGCTTGAAGAGAACCAGACGCCACCTCCAGCGCGACGATACCTCCCTGCATCTTTTGGACCGCGCTATCCTGTCCCTGAGCCAAGGTGCACCTTGTGCTGTCCAGCGACTACCTGCCCTTCCTTGCCATCAATCCCTGTGTGAGTCAGTCTTGTCCCGTTTATCTGTGGTCTGTCGGGAATAAGATAAGTGTGTCTAAGTGCCTACCTTCCTATGCTGTACCTCTTGTCCTTGTAATCTCAACGCTCTGCATACAAATATTATAACCTCCTCCGGAGGTCTTGAGAACTGTACCCCTGTTGTCGTGTCATTTAACCCAGCCGTTGTGTCCTTTCCTTCATTGATCTAGCGTAGCGCGACTCGGCCAACGTTCGAGTATAATCGGGTAAACTGTGCAGACGCGGTCATACCAAACCGCTCGGTAAACTAACATCCAAAAACCGCGTCTGTAACAATACGTAACATTGGAACGTGAGCATTTCTCGTGATTATGTACGAATGCAATGTGAATACTTCTACCAATTACATACCATTGGAACGTGAGTATGTCTACAAATTATGTACTATTGAAATGTGTGTACATCTATTAATTGCATACTATTGGAAAGCAAGTACTGCAAGTCTATTAAATTTAATTAGGTACAATTGGAAGGCGAGTAAGTCTATTAATGATATATTGGAATGTACTAGCAAGTTGCCCGTGCCCACACTCTGATGCAGTTTAAATGCTCTAATGGCGGCCAGGTGCTCCATTTGAAACTGCTTGTTCGACACATGTAGCTTTTTGATGCCTAGGATCCATTATTAAAATTGATATTGGTGTCAAAGCCAGTGGTCAATTACAAATTAATAGTAGGATTAATCATGTAATAATTGAGTCGATAAATTACAAGTGCAACACCAGCATACAAAATACACCACACAAAATAAGTCCTGTGCTTGTGAAGGGTCTGCAATCTCTGGCTTGCTCTTTCTAGTTCTCCAAACAACTGCAGTGCTGCATGGTGAAGCATACAGTTCCATAATGATGGCGGAGATTCCGAATGAATGAATGA
>NC_136266.1:27735031-27872531 GCF_964187855.1 Myxine glutinosa | reverse complement strand
ATTATGTAAGAAAGATATAAGGAAAATAACATGGCGCCATTCACGTATTCTGTTTTTTCGTGATTGATGCCTTAGCGGTCACTCTCTATAAGAAAACGGACACCAAAACCTGACATAGGGAACCGGGTTATAATTGAATGATTATAATTTGGATACAAACATCGGTTGTAGTATGATGCTTCTCAAAACCATAATTTAGAGTGTTGTTGCAAATTAGACATGAAAATTGTGATGTAAAGATTTGAATAACAAGAGTCAACAACTCGCGAAAATCGAATAACGATCGTTACCTGTCGTGTCTCTCTTCATGACGACCGTTATTGCATTGGTAGCTCATTCCAGCTTCGTTTGTACACCAACGGTATTACCTGCAGGAACACCTAAACCTAGCCTACAGTTGTAGAACTGGTTTAATGCAGCTGACTGAAATTAGTTATTAGTAATTTTGATTTGATGTTTAAAAATATTGTGGTGTGGCGGACACAAGCAAGAGGACACGAATTCAACGCACCAGCAGGTGGCGCGAACGTCCAGGCGGGGAACTGGAAGGCATGCCCCGCCTATCGACCGATCGGCCACGCCCGGGGACTAGGCGTGGCCCCGGCACATATATGCGGGCTCCAAGCTCGAGCCCGCCCAGTGCTACAGTTTGAGCTTTCCTAATAAAGACTCTTTTGGTTATCCAACGCGTTGTGGCCTACCTTTTGGGCAAGCAAGTTGTGTGCGTAGCACCGCACTTCACTGGTGACCCCGATTGGTTCAGCCGTTGCTGTCCACCGAACGCGCCATGGCCAACAACGCCATCACGGTAAAACTCCCGGAGTTTTGGGAAGCACAGGCCGATGTGTGGTTCGTGCAGGCCGAAGCACAATTTCAGCTTCGAGGCATAACGGCGGATGAGACCCATTACTACCACGTGGTCGCCTCCCTCGGGCCCGGCACTGCCGCCCGAGTCATGTCCATCCTGTGGCACCCGCCGGTCGACCACAAGTACGGGGCACTCAAACGTCTCCTCATCGCCACGTTCGGCCTCACTGAGATCGAACGGGCCGACCGCCTCCTGGACCTTCCCAAACTCGGCGACACACGACCATCCGTGCGGATGGATCATATGCTGTCGTTGCTGGGTGACCAAGCCCCGGATTTCTTATTTCGGGCGCTCTTCCTACGACAGCTACCCGCACAGGTACGCCTCGCGCTGGCCGGTTCCAAAATAAAAGAACCCCGCGCCCTGGCTACAGAGGCCGACAAGTTCTTCGCGGCTTGCGACACGCGGTCGGGTTACGGTGCGGCCGTCGTGGATCCCGAGGCTGATGCTGCTGCGTCCCTCGTGGCCGCTGCCGCGCCCCGCCCACCACCACCACCGCCGAGAAAACCGCGGCCGCCGAAGCCCCCGCAAGCCTGGTGCTCTTACCACGCCAGGTTCGGCCACAAGGCTAGGAAGTGTTGCCCGCCGTGCTCGTTTGACAAGTCGGGAAACTACCAAGCCGGCGCTCGGTAGCGGCCCTGAGCGTCGGCCATTCCGGCAGCCTCCTCTATATCACGGACACCTTGTCCGGGCGCCGTTTCCTCTGCGATACAGGAGCGCAGGTAAGCGTCATCCCAGCCTACACGTCCGACAAGCGAACCGCGGGCTGGGGCCCCGCGTTGCTTGCCGCCAACGGTACACCCATCCGCACGTTCGGAAAGCGCTGCCTCTCCCTGCGGTTCGGAGGGCAGCGCTTTCAATGGTCGTTCGTGGCGCCAGCGTGCCGATGGCATTGCTCGGTGCGGACTTCCTATGTGCGAATGGGTTGTTGGTCGACGTAAAGCACAAACGGCTCGTCCAGGCAGAAACCTTTAGCTCGCTCGCTTGTTCGCTGAGCAGCTCGTTGAGCGGCTCACTGAGCGGCTCACCGAGCGGCTTGCCAAGCGGCTTGCTGGAGGGTTCCGTCCCGGCGAGTTTAGTTTGCACGCTTCCGGCAGCGGACGACTTTACCCGCCTCCTCGCTAGTTTCCCGGCCCTCACGCGGCCCACCTTTTCAGCGTTGGCCGTGAAACACGGGGTGGAGCATCACATCCCCACGGTCGGGCCGCCGGTCTATGCCCGGGCACGCCGACTCGAGCCCACAAAGCTCGCTGTGGCGAAAACGGAGTTCGCCACGCTGGAGCGGCTGGGGATCGTACGGCACTCCAACAGTGCTTGGGCTTGCCCGCTGCACATCGTGCCAAAGCCCGGCGGGGGATGGCGGCCGTGCGGGGACTACCGCCGGCTCAACGATGCCACCACCCCCGACCACTACCCGGTCCCGCACATTCAGGACTTTTCCGCCCCGTTGGCCAACACGACAGTGTTTTCGAAGGTGGACCTCATCCGGGGCTACCATCAGGTCCCCGTCCAACAGGTCGACGTCCCGAAGACGGCCGTCATCACTCCTTTCGGCCTCTTCGAATTTCTAAGGATGCCCTTCGGGTTGAAGAATGCGGCTCAGGCGTTCCAGCGGCTTATGGATAGCATCTTGCGCGACTTACCTTTCCTGTTCGTCTACCTGGACGACATCCTAGTCGCGAGCGCGTCCCGGGAAGACCACCTGCTCCCCCTCCGCACGCTGTTCGAACGCCTGGGCCAGCATGGCCTAATCATCAACCCTGCCAAGTGCCGTTTCGGTGTCACCACCATCGACTTCTTGGGGCACCGCATCACCAAGCACGGGCCGTCCCGCTACCGGCCAAGGTGGAGGCGGTCAGGGATTTCCCGCGGCCCCGCACGGTCAAGGGGCTCCAGGAGTTCCTGGGCATGGTGAACTTTTACCACCGCTTCGTGCCCCACGTCGCCCAGCTCCTCCGCCCCTTGCACGAGGCCCTCCGGGGCAAGCCGGGTAAAGGTGACATCGCATGGTCGGAGCCGATGGCCGCGGCGTTCGCAGACGCAAAGCTGGCTCTGGCCGACGCCACCATGCTGGCGCACCCGGCACCCGTTGCACCGATCGCCCTCACCACCGACGCGTCGGATTACACGGTGGGGGCGGTGCACGAGCAATGGGTGTGTGGTGCTTGGCAACCGCTGGCGTTTTTCAGCCGGCAGCTTCGCCCGCACGAACGCCGGTCCAGCACCTTCGACCGTGAGTTGCTCGGACTCCACCTGGCGGTCCGACACTTCCGCCATCTGCTGGAGGGCCGCCCGTTTACGGCCTTCGTTGACCACAAGCCCCTTGTGTTCGCGATGGCCAAGGTCGCCGAGCCATGGTCGGCACGGCAGCAGCGCCACCTCTCTGCCGTGTCCGAGTACACGACGGACATCCGTCACGTGGCGGGTAAGTACAACCCGGTGGCGAATTGCCTTTCCCGGTCCGCCGTGCACGCGGTCCACCTCGGGTGGTCGACTATGCCCGGATGGCGGAGGCCCAGACCGCCGACCCCGGTGTCCAGGCCTTGCGGACCGCCATCACGGGCCTCCGCGTCACCGAGGTGCCGTTCGACGTCGCAGGCACGGCCCTCCTATGCGACGTCTCCCTCGGCCGGCCTCGCCCCAACGTGCCCGCTGGCTGGCAGCGCCCGGTGTTCGACGCCATCCACGGCCTGTCCCACCCTGGCGCGAGGGCATCCCAGAAACTCGTCGGGGCAAAGTTAGTCTGGCATGGCCTCCGGAAGGACGTCCGCGACTGGGCCAGGACGTGCCTCGCGTGCCACACTCAGGCACCGTTGGCCCCGTTCACGGTGCCCGAGCGGCGGTTCGACCACGTGCACGTCGACTTGGTGGGACCTCTGCCCCCCTCGCGAGGATTCACCCACCTCCTCACCATGGTCGACCGCACCACACGGTGGCCGGAGGACGTCCCATTGGCGGCGACGTCTGCGGCTGAGGTGGCGCAAGCCTTTATGCCACTTGGGTTGCCCGGTTCGGTGCCCCCTCGGACATCTCGTCCGACCGCGGCCCCCAGTTCACCTCGGAGCTCTGGGCCACGGTGGCGCAAGGGCTCGGGGTGAAACTACACCGCACCACGGCCTACCACCCCCAGGCCAATGGCCTGTGCGAGCGCTTTCATCGCTCCATGAAGGCCGCACTCCGGGCCAGCCTCTGCGACGGCGGCTGGGTCGACAGACTCCCCTGGGTCCTGCTGGGCCTCAGGACGGCGCCAAAGGACGACCTGCGCGCGTCATCGGCGGAGCTGGTCTTCGGGCAACCACTGCGGGTACCCGTGTGAATTTATCCCCGACTCCACGGCTCCACGGTCCGCGGCACAACAGCGCTCCGCCCTTCAGGAGACCGCCCAGAGGTTCGCCCCGGTGCCAACGGCACACCACAGTTGCCCGCCTTCCCACGTCGCCCCGGAGCTTCGCACGGCCAAGTACGTGTTCATCCGGCACGACGCCCACCGGGCTACGGCCCCCGTACGACGGGGCCTTCCACGTGTTGGAGACTGGGGACAAATTTTTCACGGTCGACATCGGCAGTGCCCCGGATCGCATTTCCGTGGACCGCCTCAAGCCGGCCCACCTCGATCCGGACCACCCCCCGCCAGCGGCTCTGCCTCCGCGTCGAGTCCGCCCCCCAGCGGTCGGACCCCCTGCACCCCCGCCAGCAGCTCTTCCTCCGCTTCGAGGCCGCCCCCCGGCGGTCGGACCCCTGGCACCCCCCAGCCCCGCCACCCCCCCAGACCGGCACCCATCGCCAGGGGGCGTTTCGGCCGGGTCATCCGGCTTCCCCGCAAACTCACCCTTCAGGTGCGCGGGAATTCTGGGGGGGCGCGTGTGGCGGACACAAGCAAGAGGACACGAATTCAACGCACCAGCAGGTGGCACGAACGTCCAGGCGGGGAACTGGAAGGCATGCCCCGCCTATCGACCGATCGGCCACGCCCGGGGACTAGGCATGGCCCCGGCACATATATGTGGGCTCCAAGCTGGAGTCCGCCCAGTGCTACAGTTTGAGCTTTCCTAATAAAGACTCTTTTGGTTATCCAACGTGTTGTGGCCTACCTTTTTGGCAAGCAAGTTGTGTGCGTAGCACCGCACTTCAGTGGTGTCCTCATTGTTACGATTGTTATTCAAAAATATAACTGATTTTTTTTTTGTTGTTCATTGCGCTACTTTATTTTAATAAAATAGTTATATCAGATAACTTTATACCCTGTAAATTTGCAACGCTATGGTAAGTCAGCTTAGCTTGCGATTCGGCTAGCTTCAGCTCCAACGTCCGCCGCGTCCTCCATTTTGCCGCGTCATCCATCGGCGACGATCGTTACTTCTGTGATTAAAAATTTTACTCTTTCATCGAGCCATCTGGCAATCATCTTTCTTGATTTCAAAAGGTAAGATAATTTTGAAGGATTTTGTTGATGTTTTGATGACTCATATGTGCGCTTATAAGTTTTATGAGATGTTTTCTTTTCCGTTCCTGTCATGAGGTGTCGCTTACTTGTTTTGTCTTCCAGCACGATCGTTATCTTGAAGATCGCATTCTATTTTTTTTTCTACTGGAGCAGTCTGCTGCTGTTTGAGAATACGGAGATATTATGAGTTATTAGCCACAGGTTTTACTGATTTAATAATTTTTCAAATGAAAAGTTAATTTGGACACCTGGACCACGAACATGCATGCTAGAAACGATCTTTGTGATGACACCGAAATCTTAGTGTCGTTTATCACGAATGTTACCACATCGGGCGATTTCAACCCATAAATGTCGGCATAATCACTTTTACCAAAAGGAAAGGGGAACTTTTGAGCTAGAATTATTCATGTATTTAACTGATGTCGAAAACAAAATGGTCGTCATATGGGTGGAGTTTTGTTGCTGTTAAGCCATTGTAAGCAATAATTGCTGCAGCTTTAGCAGTGCAAATTATTAACAGTTAGATGTAATTGTTGGATGCCAAGTTGGATCATGTCCCAATGTCAACATCAGAGGCAAATGGGAATGGAGTTATCTAACAGATCAGTGCAAAAGGTAATTTTTTGGGGGGGGTACCAAAATGAATCTTAAGACGTTTTCTCCTCTTTCTCCTCTACCCCTTCACCCCCCCACCCCCCACCCTCCCTTAGAAAGAAGAAAAAAAATATCTTACAATCAAAGCAGAAGGGAATAGCACACTGAATGTAAAAAGGGGTTGATATTTCATGAAATGGAATGATAAGATTACAAGCTGCAAATTCTGATGCTTAAAATAGGGGGGGGGGGGGGGGGGTGTTTTTAAATGCTCACAAGTTTCTGCTGCCCAAATGAGAAAAAAAAAAATTCAAATAGTAAGGGTATGACATCAGCTGATGAACCTTCAAGCCTGACTGTTGCTGCTGCGACAACCAATTTATCTTTCCACTTCATGAAGTATGGTGTCACAGAGGACACCAAGTGATGAATGTTACTCTGAGCATAGGGTTATGTATCCAAGCAATTTTCATGAACTTGGCATTGTGATTTTATCTTTTGCAATGTTTTGTGTATTGTGGCAGTGTTTGAAGATTCTAATAAAGATAAAAGTTATGAGTGAACCTCAATTTGAAATTTTGAACCCATTGTCAGGTTTTTCGTAGCAGTATTGGAGATGCACTCATATATATATATATATATATATATATATATATATATATATATATATATAATACACACACACACACACACACACACACACACACACACACACACACACACACACACACACACACACACACACACACACACACACACACACACACACACACACACACACACACACACACACACACACACACATTACAGTCAAGTGAAAAAGTAAGTACATCCCATGTAAAGTTTTGACCTTTTCAACATACAGCTATTTGATCTTCATTTCAACAATATTGATAGATAAAGGTGATATAACATAACAAATATCATGAAACATTTACATTTTGTAGTCCATTGTACAATTTAAATAAACATAAATGCAAATTTCTCATGTGGGAAAAGTAAGTACGCCCCCTTTGGCAGAAACAACCTCAAGTAGGCGTTTCTTATAACTGTCTACCAATCTCTGACATCGACTGGGAGAAATTTTTGCCCACTCCTCCATGCAGAATTCTTTCAGCTGTGCGATGTTTGAGGGGTTTCTTGCATGCACAGCTCGTTTCAAATCCCCCCCAAAACATCTCGATGGGATTTAGATCCGGGCTTTGACTTGGCCATTCCAGAACCCTCCATTTCTTTCTTTTCAGCCATTCCTTGGTGGATTTACTGGTATGTTTAGGGTCATTGTCATGTTGCAAGGTCCACCTTCGGTTGAGCTTCTACTTTCCAACAGATGGCCTCACATTATCCTCAAGCACCCTCTGGTACAATGAAGAATTCAAAGTGGATTATATGATGGTGAGCTGCCCAGGCCCTGATGCAGCAAAGCTGCCCCAAACCATAATATTTCCACCACCATGCTTTGCAGTTGGTATCAGGTTCTTGTGGTCAAATGCTGTCTTTGGTTTTCGCCAAACATGTCTTCTGGTACTGTGGCCAAATAGCTCTACCTTTGACTCATCTGTCCAGAGCACATTGTTCCAGAAGTGCTGGTCTTTGCCTAGGTGTTCATTGGCAAACTTTAGTCTTGCCCTGATGTTCTTTCTGGACAGCAAAGGTTTCCTCCTGGCACACCTCCCATGTAGATCAAATTTGTGCAGCCTCTTTCTAATGGTAGACTTGTGCACTTTGACATCAACAGTGGCAAGAGCTACCTGTAGGTCCCGTGATGACATTCTGGGGTTCTTCGAGACTTCTTTCAGCATCTTGCGGTCTGCTCTCAGGCTGAACTTGCTGGGGCGGCCTGGCCTGAACAAGTTGGCAGTTGTTTGGAATCTTCTCCACTTGTAGATGATCTTCCGGACAGTCGAATTATTGATTTCAAATTGTTTGGAGATCTTTTTAAATCCCTTCCCAGAATCGTTGTCATCTATAACCTTCTTTCTGAATGCCTCAGAGAGCTCTTTTGATCTTGGCATGTTGACACCGCACACTTCAACAACAAAGAGCAAACCAAACTAAATGTCTGAGGTTTAAATAAGACAGGTTCCTCCAAGATCCTCTCTAACGATGTTCTAATCATTTGCACCTGAGCTGGTGCACCTGATTCTAATTTTAGGTATTTGAAGTAGTGATAAATGTAGGGGTGTACTTACTTTTTCCACATGCGAAATTTGCATTTATGTTTATTTAAATTATACAATGGACTACAAAATGTAAATGTTTCATGATATTTGTTGCATTATATCACCTTTATCTTTCAATATTGTTGAAATGAAGATCAAATAGCTGTATGTTGAAATATGTTGAAAAAGTCAAAACGTTACATGGGGTAAACTTACTTTTTCACGTGACTGTATATCATGATAGCTGTCATTCTGTCGAATACTCCATTTTAATATGCAGGTAATGACGGTGGCTTGGTTTTTGTTCACTGGTTGGAGCAGCAAGTGCATTAAAGCATCCAACAATTACTATTATGCTGACATACTGAAGGAAACTGCATCATGACAAAGTTAAATGTCAAGTTAAATCCCACATTGCACAGCATAACCGAATAATTATTTCTTAATGAGCTATTAAGAAGTGAATAAGGGATGGTTCATCCAGCAGTGCAACTCCACTTATTCCTTTGGTCATCTCCTTTAATCTTAATCTTGATGTTGCTCTTCCTATCTCACACTTGTAATGAAAAGATAACTCAAGGTTTGTTCACCATAACTTGTAAACTATCAAAAAGCTGTCGATTTATAGCTGCTTTCTCCTGTATTCTCCCACATTTTCGTCTCTTCCACTATAATAACTTTATCAAATGAAACAACCAAGAAATGGGAAAAAGTTGAAACCCAAAAAATACATTAAAAATAAGTCATTTAGTCTGAACCGGCCTAATATTGGAAAAGTTGGATCAAATAAAATATTTTTGCAAACATCACTAATCAGTTGAAAAATAAATCTTACAATGGTCAGATTTGATGAACCATACTCTTTGTAGACTGTAGTGCTGTCAAAGCAGTTTCTTGGCAAGGGTTACACTAGGTGTTTGCCATTGCCTTCCTTGTGCTGTTTGTCAATGCTTTATCCTTTCAAAAGCTGCGCACAAAGCAAAGGAGCAGCACACACCGTTTTTAAAGTCTTTGGTGCTTTAAAGTCATGTTCGGTTTCCAATGCATGTTTTAAAAGTCAGTTTCATCTTCGTGCCTGTGCAAACGACTCGACACGCTGTGAGGTGCAGTAGTGCTGTGCATTAGGCCTGGTTTTATATTTGTGCCTGTGCACACAGCTCGACACTGTGAAGTGCAGTAGTGCTGAACAACAGGCCCAATTTCATCTTTGTGCGTGTGGACCCGACTCGACACTCTGTGAGGTGCAATGTATCAACAGATCTGGCCGGGTTCGTGTTTGTGCCTGTGGACTCGTTTCAGCCTGCGATGAGGTGTAGTGGTTCAGCGGAGTGGGCTGGGTTTTGCCACTGAGTGTGGGCTCAGCTCGGTTTTTCCTTCATGGGTCAGCCCTGCACGGTGGGGGGCTGGCAGACCGAAAATGTGATGCTTGGTAGAGATTCTGAGCAAGAAGGATTGCGTGAGGGAGACAAGGAGGATTGTCTGAGGGAGACAAGGATGATTGCGCGAGAGACGAAGAGGATTGCACGAGGGAGACGAGGGTCGAACTGAGTGGTGGGAATTGAGTGTGAAAAACATTTCCTGTGTTTACTTTGAAATGTTACTTTTTTTACTTTGTCTTGAGTGCCTTGAGAGTGGGGAGGGAAGGAGGAGAAAGAGAGTGGGGAGAAAGAGTGGTGTGTGTGTGCACACAGGATTGTGATAACAGCCTAGGCTAGAAGGTAAAGCAGGTCAGCCAGGACAGTGCTGCTGATTCATGACCTGGGTGTCCCAAACTAATCAAGATGGTACTAGCTCTGCAGGGCAGGCAGCAGTTCAGAAGTAAGGTTTGGGTAGGTAGTTTCACTGTGGGATCAATATGGGGGAGAGGGGTCGAGATGGTGGAGATTATGCAGATGAGGAGGTTGGAAGTGTTATGTGTGCAGGAGACCAGATGGAAAGAGGACAGGGTGAGGAGGTTGGTAGGAGGGTACAGGCTGTTGTACATGGTGGGGATGGGAGGAGTAATGGCATTGAAACAATAGTGTCAGAAGAGATCAGCAAGCAGGTGGTCAGAGTGGAGAGGTGGGAGGGACGAATAGTTAAATGTCATGGGTGGTGATACAGAGGCAAATGGTGTGTGTTATGCAAGTAAATGTGCCACAAATGGGAAGGTCTATGACAGAGAAGCAGGAACTCAGGGATGCACTGGAGAGGATGATGGAAATGGTTGAGATGGAGGTGATGCTGTGCATTGTGGGGGATTTCAACATGCAAGTCGGAGTAGCAGAGCCGGGTGAAGAGGAATGTGTTGTTAATTTTGGTGAGGGAACGAGGAACGGAGAGGGTCAAGAGCTGGTGATGAGGATTAGAATGGCCCTAGCTGGTTCATCTATCTATAATTCCAGTAATCTCTGTCTGTCTGTCTGTACGTTTGTTTGTTTGTCTGTGACCGCTGTTTCTCGACAACTACCGGTCCGATATACTTGAAACTTGCCAGGTATATTGCTGGGGACCCGAGGATGTGCCTTTTCAAGGTTTCATATTAATCGGACAATTACTTACCGAGCTATGTCCAAAAAACGATTCAACCAATCAGAGAGCAGCGAACGATCGCGTGTGCCGAACGTGGAGGACACACTCTGCCTCGGATGGCACATTTGAGAGCGTATTCATTTATTTCACGTTTGCAAACTATGTTGGCGCTATGTTGGCGTTAAACGATGTTTTAAAACTAATAAAAACGAATTTGCGATTCATCGTAACTGCGATATACGACCTTCCTCCGGCAGCCAATCACCCATCAGCCAAAGACCTCACTTCCCGTAGCCAATCACGGGACACGTTGTTGCGTGTTTTTCCTTTTCTTTTTTTTTATTGAATTGATTGATTCCTTGCGCTTAAATTGCAAACAGCCAAAATACATTGGCGCTAATTGAATAATTGGGCATTATCTATCTATAATTCCAGTAATCTCTGTACGTTTGTACGTTTGTCTGTCTGTGACCGCTGTTTCTCGACAACCACGGGTCCGATATACTTTTAACTTGCCAGGTATATTGCTGGGGACCCGAGGATGTGCCTTTTCAAGGTTTCATATTAATCGGACAATTACTTACCGAGCTATGTCCAAAAAACGATTCAACCAATCAGAGAGCAGCGAACGATCGCGTGTGCCGAACGTGGCGGACACACTCTGCCTCGGATGGCACATTTGAGAGCGTATTCATTTATTTCACGTTTGCAAACTATGTTGGCGTTAAACTATGTTTTAATAAAGTTTTAAAACTAATAAAAACGAATTTGCGATTCATTCGCTTTCCTGCACGTTTGTGCACGCGATGGCGATTGCTTTACCAAACTCCGGAAGCCGTTCGCTTTGGACCAAACCATTGCATGTAAATAGAGGGGGGGGTTCTGTGGTCGTTGCGAATGGACCAAACCATTCATGTAAATAGAGGGGGGGGATTGTCACTGTACTCGCAAGCCGTTCGCCGTTCGCTTTGGCGTTGCGAATGAACCAAACCATTTCATGTAAATAGAGGGGGGGGATATAATTTTAGATAGATATATAGTACGGGCATATATATAGTACGGGCATGCCCTAGTTCTTTCAAAAGCGGAAAAGCCACAATATTACCTATAGGAGTGCACAGCCTAGAACACAACTGGATTTGGTGATGGTAAGGAAGCAACAGCTGTGGATGGTTAAGGTTTGC
Source organism: Myxine glutinosa (assembly GCF_964187855.1). Classification (NCBI taxonomy): domain Eukaryota; kingdom Metazoa; phylum Chordata; class Myxini; order Myxiniformes; family Myxinidae; genus Myxine; species Myxine glutinosa. The sequence continues at coordinate 27,860,765 of NC_136266.1, read as the reverse complement.
AAAGTCAGTGCCGGGAGAGCATGTTACCACTCAGCACAAGCCTGTGGTGTATGTGGTGAAGATGAATAAAAGGAGTGAAATTTAAGAGCAGAGGTCAGAAGGTTATTACCATAGTTGGGGAAAGTGTAGGGGAAACGTTGCCATGGAGTAAAAGGAGAGGGTGAGGGCCAGGTATGAGCAAATTAGCAAAGAGGCGGAAGGTTTGGAGGAGTGGAAGAAGTACAGAGGCATTTAGGGGAATTGCAGAAGTGTTGTGTGGAAGGTTGTAAGGAAATGGTGCATCATCGAGGGATAGAAACCAGGTATGGTGGATGGAGGAAATAGCGAAGGCAGTTGGTGAAAAGGAGTTTTGGAAAAGGACAGAGACAATCAAGAATAGAAGGAGGCAGCCGGATGCGGGGTTGCTGCGCCTGTATGAGCAGGCAGAAGAAGAAGGCAGCAAGGAGAGCTGTGGATAAGGCAAGCAATCATATGGAATATGAGGTACACAACAAGTTGGAAGAGGACAGTGGGAGGAAGATGATCTATAAATTGGCTGGTGACAGGGATGATGATCGCATAGTGGCAGGAGGCTAGTGGCAGAGAAGGGCACAATATTCAAGGTGTGGGAAAGATATTTCAAACAGCTATTGAACCGGGAAAGAAGCAATGGCGAGCTGGAGCTAATGAGTTTTGTGGAGGGGAAAGTGGAATTGGTGGAGATCATGGAAGAATAAGTGCGGACGGCATTGAAGAGGATGAAAAAGGTAAGGGTGCCAGGCATTGATGAGGTGTGTACAGACAGGAGAATTGCAGCGGGAGAAGTCAGAGTCAGGTGGACAAAGAGGTTGTTGAATGGGTCAATTCCGGAGGTATGAGAGATGGGTCAATTCCAGAGGAGTGGAGGACAGGATTAATTATGTCAACATGGAAGGGGAAGGTGGATGTTCAAGATTGGGGGATGTATGGGGGCATTACACTCCTTCGGCATTTTGTGAAGGTGCTTGGAGAGGGTTCTGGATGGGAGGATGAGGAAGTGTGTGGAGAAGATCGGAGAATTGCAGCAGGGGTTTAGAAAGGGTAGGCGAATCACAGATGGGATGTTTGCGCTGAGACAGCTGGTGGAGAATAGGTTGAAGGTGCAAGGTGAAATAGCATGGGATTTGTGGATCTGGAGAAGGCCTACAACACTATCCTGAGAGAGATGGTGATTGCGACACTGAGATGGATGGGAGTAATGGAAGCTGAAGTTAAGTTGGTGGAAGGGATGTATAAGGGAACAAAGGGAAGAAGTTTTGTTTGGTCCTGGAATGCCAAAAGGGTTCAATGTCAACATCGCTTTGAGGCAGGGACGCGCTCTCAGCCCACTCCTTTATCATGGTGATGGAGCTGGTAAGCAGGAAGGTAAACATGAAAGATATTCTGGGGAGGATATTGCATGCGAAAGGTCAGGTTGTGGTGGAGAGTGAGCGGGAGATGCAGAAAGTACTGGGGGAGTGAAAGGAGGCATTTGAAATACATTGGCTAAACATGGGGGCAATACCCCTGGCGCTCACCTGGGAGAATAAACAGTGTACTCCACTGGCTAAAAGTATTTTAAAGCAATTTAAATGGTTGCTAGAAGATAGAACAGCATGTAGAATCATACTAACACAATCATAAGACTTTAAACAAACAAACAAAAAAATACCTATTTTGGGGACAAACCACCCCCCCCTCCCCCCCACCCCCCTCTCTCCCCACACCTCTCCCTCCCCCAACCCTGTATGCCTCCTCAGACCCAAATTTTTCCAATGCCGTGAACAAACGTTGGTACATCACGGGTGGTGAAGGTTGTGGTCAAGTTTCATCAAAACAGTGTGTGTAGTTTCAGAGGAAAAAGCAAATTCCTATTTTGGGGGGTCAAACCTGGATCCACTTTGACCCCGGTAAACCCCCTTAGACCCCAATTTTTTTAATGCTGTGAACAAACTTTAGTCACAAAACAACAAATATCATTTGTGCCAAGTTTGGTCACAATCTCTTCAGCGTTTTGGAGAAGAATTTGCAAGTGTTTACGTACGGACGGACCGCCGGACGGACAGACTGATGGACGGACAACACGCCATCGCATAAGCTCCCCTGAACTTCGTTCCAGGTGAGCTAAATATGAGCATGGAGGTGATGTGGGTTGAGCAGCAGAGGAAATAAATCAATATCAGGTTAGAGGGGAAGGAGATCAGACTTTATGGTCTGGAGACTGTGGCACTGACAGAGAGACAACAACAGAGGCTGCAGGTTTGTGAGACCAAATGGCTCAGGAGGATTGGAGGAGTGAAGAGGGTCGATAGAAGGAGAATGGATGAACTGAGGGAGGAGATTAGTGTGTGGATGAGCTTGACGGGGAGATTGGTGAAATGCCGACTGAGATGGGCTGGACATTTGGGGCGGACGGGGGAAGAGAATGGCAAAGAAAGCATACATGTTGAGGGAGCAAAGTTGGAGGAAAATAGGTCGACCACGGTTGAGATGGGAGGATTGTGTGAAGAGGGATATCATGAAAGTGGGGTGATTCGAGTGTGGAGAGAGTTCGCTGAGGACAGAGGGGAGTGGAGGAGTATCGTGGTCAAGGTAGGGCAGGAGTTTGGTTCCATTGGACCTCATCCCTCATAAAGGGAAGAGGAGGAGAAAACAACAATTGGTATGACTCAGACTTCCCAGACTCAGAGGATGCTCCAATCATTATGCCACCAAGTCTGGTGTTTGTCAGATATTGAATCCCAAAAAAAATGAAGAATTCAGTAGCATTATGGTTAGAGCATGTACTCGAGTCTAGGAGACCAATGGTTTAGATTTGAACCTGGCTAGGCCATACCAAAACCACTCAAAATGGTTCGTGCTACCTCCTCGCTTGATGCTCAACATTGAGATGGTAGAACACAGACAAACCACGTGGATTGGCATCGCGTGACAGCGAGGGAGGGGAGATTTCTCTTCAACTTCCCTACTGACTGCGGGGATAAAGGTGATGTCTCAGATTCCGTCTTTTGAAGTTACCATTTCCCACCAAGTTAACCTGCTGTGTTTGTCTGGAGTAAAGTCCTGTGTTGTCTAGTGTCTGGCTCTGCGTTTGTATGTGTGTGTGTGATTTGTGAGACAACTCTTCCATGAGCATTAGACCCTGTACTTCAACTTGATTAACACAAACTGAAAAAATTGATGATTACTGTATTCAAAATAGTCTTGTCGAACTCGTTTCCAACATTTGCAGCAATAATCAACAAACTTGTGTATTGCTTATGAAAAAAAAAAATTGAATGTCTGAATTTGAAATATCATGCCAACTACCGTTATTTACGAATATAGATACTTCAAGCCAGATGAGAATAGCAGTTATCTAGTACATTTAAACAATCTACCTGCAAGGTGAAAATATGTCCATATGCCAGAACACTCATTTCAGATGAATAGGTGAGCAGAACTTACATCCCAGTAGGCTTTCTGTCCATAAACATCGTGCAGAAGGTTTTCAGCACGATCGAGCAACACAGACCTGTCAAGAAAAGGAAAAACAACAGTAAATGACCTTTCAGATGTGCAAAGACAAAAAAACGGCACAAGTAGAAAATTGTTCCTTCTTGGGGGGGATATGTTTTGTGATAAAGCCAACACTCCGTTGACAGAATCTGAAGACGTACTCCTCATATATGGAACACAAAATGGAGTATGGGGACAGATGACTCATAAAACTATGGCTGGTTTATTTCATTCACTTTTGCCATGTGGGAGGTTCTGTTTAGGTACTGAATGAACTGCCCAACCAAAGTTGTCTTGAGAAGACGATAGTAAGCATTTTCTTTATAGTAAGGGCATTTTATGAGATATTTCACAAATCTGTTAACTAAATTGTTACCAAAAAATTTCTTCACCAATATGTTTGTAAAGGTGTGTAATAACATGTGTTAAAATGTTGAAGTTCAACTCCCGTGGGAAACCCAGAAAAAAAGCTGTTGAATTCGGGTACCGAAAAATTATTTTCGAGAATTTTTATTTTTTTTAATCGGCCCTTAAAGTAACTTATGAGGGGTCAAATAAGGGTTTTTCATGATTCTGAGTTGATTGTTAACATTTATATTTTCACTTTTACATTTACACACAAAGTAGCTTTTATTTCACATACATATATAATACTCAAGAGTTATTTCTCATTCACAATGTCAGAAGTTTCAACAGTCATTGTCTATGTCTTCTTCAGACTCAACAACATCATGACTGCAGTTTCTGCATGTAATGCCATTACAGACTCCACAGGCCGAGATGCACGTGACCCCATTCTTCTTGCAGCTGCATCGCCGGTTGCTGCAATCTCCATGACAATTACAGCTCGTGAACTGCAATAGCTCCTCAGGAGCCGTGGGGTCCAGTGTTGGAACTGGCTCATACCCATGCACACCTATTGTCCATCCATAGTCACTGGGGTTCAGAGACATGCTCTGTAGAAGGCAGGCCTTTGTAAGCAGGCAAAGTTTCTAGTTCCTTCATGAGTTGACAGTACAGCCGTGCGCCCTTGGCATACTGATGATGGCCTGCAGCGGCAAAGATGTGAAGCATCTTGGTAACAATGCAGGACAGATGCCCATTGTGGTCTGCAAGTCGCTCGGATCTGAAAAAGACCTTGATCACATCTACCATGTGGTGGTACTCCACCCAGAGTGCAGGTGTTCTTCCTCCTTTTGCAAGTCGTTTGAAGGTTTCTTCAAACCTTTGCTCAAACACTGGCACTACTGGGTCTGAGTGTCTGGCTCCCATCTTCCCATCAGCCACCTTCTCCATGAAGGTCTTCATGTCACCACGCTCCTCCTCAGTGAAGGCAAGTTTCATGATGTGTTGATAAATGGCTGCATCGAGGAGGTGAACACGGATTGCCTTGTCAAAACATCCTCCATCCATGATGTGGTTGGCTGTCGTACTTCCAGGATAGATCAACTGGATCACATCTAGTAGTCCAGAATCTTCCATGATGTTACCCATTGATCCAAGATAAGACTTCAGCAGGTGAAAACCACCCAACCTTGGAATGACGGGTAGATTTGCCTGCTTTATTATATTCACAGCCTTCAGCCAAATCGGAAGATCAAAGGTCACTATAGCGACCCCAGCGCGCCGTATGCACTCTTTCAGAGTGGTGAAGATGGTGTTGAGGTCATTAGGGTCTCCTTCAATAACTGGGAGGAACTCGATCTGTGTGCTCTGCTTTGCATCATTAGCATGGATTCTCTTCATCCAGCCATTCCAGTTGGAGTGTGGGAACTCAGGATCGTTGGCTTTGATCACCCACCCCGCTGCCCAGAGTGTGTCACCTGGAGTGAGGAGTGGTTGATCATGAGCCAGGGAGGAGGAAAGCTCAGCGAGGGGGAGAAACATGATCGCGTTCGTTCCTATCTGTTTCCTGTTCGTAAATGGAATAATCTTTACTTCAGTTCCTCTCAGGATCTTAGCTTTGTCGAGTGCCTTCAACTTCACCCGGGGGAAAGCTGCTGTTGTCTGTGGATCTGGCAAAGGTGGTGCCGGAGAGGTGACTTCGATCCAACCCATTGAGTGAAAGGGAGTGTTTCCGTGAATAGAGACAATGTTTAAATCTATATTGTCTCCAAAAAACTGAGTGACTGCATTGTTTGTTTCCCCAACCTCCATAAAGACCACCTGATCATTACTTGACAATTCACTTTCACTGGCTGGCACTTTGGCTGTCATCACTGATTGATCCTCAAGCGCAGCATCAACCGCAACCTCATCATTGATCTGTTCATCGGTTTCCTCCACAATGGTGTCAAGAGTGCCAGAAGTATCTGGAACATCATCTCCACTCCTACTATTAAGGAAGCAGTATTTGTAGTTTTGTGTCTCCGTGTAAGACTCAGTGTATCCCAGCCGGTGGAACTTGTTGAGCATCCATTTTGACCCAAATCTATGATCAAGTTGTATGGCAAGCCCCATTTGGTGTGACAATACTCCAGACCGAGGTCGACAGGCCTTAATAAAATTCTGCCCCCAAACGGCAACTCTTTCGTCTGTCTTGACAATCGGTCTCAAGAACATCTGAAGGCTTGCAGGAACAAGTGTCAGCTGACTATCGATGTCAGTCATACTGTGTGTGGTGGGGTATGACTTTGGACCTAAATCAATCAAGGCAATATCATTGGATATGAACTTGAGTGCCGTCTTTATGATCTGAGTCTTCTCATCTCCATGGTCAAGATTAGCATGATGCTCTCGCAGAATATTGTCGGTGTCATCTTTGAGACAGAGTACATCTGCCCTTCTTTCCTGTGTTGTGAAATACAAGGTGTCTTCGTATTTCTCTAGAAGTTTTATCTTTAGCCAATGCTTTGAATAAGAAAGGCTCTTCTCTGGTGACTGATCAAACTCCTGCAGCTTTTCATGGACTTGGTCCATGTTCATTACCCCATGCTCTAATTCTGAGTCTAACCATTCGCAGAATTCAATAAAAACTGCCTCTCGCTCCTCATCAATACTCCTCTGTCCTCTCTTCCTTTTTCCTTCCTCATCAGTCTTGGACAAACTGTCACCTCTCGCAAACATAAGTTTGCATCGCAAATGGTACAGTGTTTCTTCTGCTACCAAGTCGTTGATCCCTTACAGGCGTCCAGTGACTTCAGTGCCCCAGTCATCCCCGCGACTCCGTGCTGTCTTCAGCAAGCTTGCCTTCAGTGTATCTGCAGTCAAATTATCTGGCACTCTGTATTTCTTTCTAGCTTGTGCTGGATTATTTTTGTAGAGCTGGGCTGGTTGGTTGCAAAGAATGCATACATCCTTATACAGGAGGTCAACTGACTGTGATCTTCTAGAACTGCAGCCAGTTGATGAACTGAACTCACAAGTAGTGCGTCTTCTCTTCAACTTTGATGACTCTTTCTCTGCCTTTGATGCTTGAGCTGACTTCTTGGTGGTTGCAACAAAGTTGTTGTACAGATCATTTTTACACTTCTGGTGGTACCTCAGTTTTCCTTCCTTTTGAGCCTCCTTCATACGTTCCACAACAGTAACATTTTCGACAGTTTCTGCTTGTTTCAATAAAGTTGAGTATCCCTTTGGAGTTGCCTGTATGAGCCTTTCAGCTGGTGTGTCCGAGCGTGCACAGATGAAGCAATTGAGCACAGGTGGAGTAACGTCTTCATCCATATTGCTAGACTCCATGTCCTGCAAAGTAGAAAATGAGATATATTTAGAAATTATTTTTCCACAAAGGAGTGTCTGTGGTGAAATATAAATGTTAACAATCAACTCAGAATCATGAAAAACCCTTATTTGACCCCTCATAAGTTACGTAAGGGCCGATTAAAAAAAATAAAAATTCTCGAAAATAATTTTTCGGTACCCGAATTCAACAGCTTTTTTTCTGGGTTTCCCACGGGAGTTGACCTTCAACATTTTAACACATGTTATTACACACCTTTACAAACATATTGGTGAAGAAATTTTTTGGTAACAATTTAGTTAACAGATTTTCATATGTTTCCCTTACTATTAATACGAATTCCCTTGCAAGGAACTTCAACACAGGAGGAATCCATTAGGCCCATCAAGCCTGTGCAATGATTGCTAAAGTACGTTTGCTTGCCCGTGCTCTGTCCTATCCTCTAAATGGTGAGCGTCAAGTAAGGAAGCAGTGTTGCATGCTCCTCCCTGACCCCCTGGTCACGGTGTACCTCCGAGCCCCAAGAGGAGTCACGGCAGAAAAATGTGTTATTCTGTATGTCAAAGATCAATGGAGAAGCCACCCCAATTGTTACTCACAAACAAATATTGTATTAAGATCACACAAGAATAACAGTACAACAATAATAGTAATCGAAAGTACAATCAATATGTCCTATGATGGTACCATCAGTTTTGTAATATAGAACTCACTGTGCTCCAAGTGAGTGAAACAAGAACATTCCCCAATGTCTCTTATTCCCGGCTTCAAGCCAACGTTGATTCGCTCCAGCGATCACCAGAACGATGTTCAATCGAGACCAGAATCCCGTGCGGATGGCAAGTACAGTCACACCGCCCATAGCTGCACAAAGGCGCCCTCAAGGCGACTGGGAAATCACACCCTCGGGTATGGACTTTCACGGCTCACAGTCGGCGAACCGCAAATTAATCCGCAGAAGCCACAGTGCACACACAGTCACACACACACCAGGTACGTCTGAAAGCGGTTAAAACGGCTGACGAAGCAAAGACCTTGCTCGACGCGCGAAGCACGCGGGTCAAAATGGCCGACGACCCGTTCTTGAGACGTAACGGCCCGGCGATAATTCTCCTCGGAATCCACCGCCAAAAACCTGACACGCAGGTTGATCGGTCACAGCGATGACACCTCTGTCGCAGGAATCCCTTTCCCGGAAACCCGAAAGTTCGCTCGTGACTCCCGTTCGACAACGTTCGATTCCGAACTCGGAGCAACTCGGCTTTCTTGTCCGACTCCTCGCTCCGCCCTCTTTTTCCCTCTTCTTCTCGTCGTCGTCCGGTTCCCGATCCAGTTTCCTGTTTCTTTTTACATTAACTTTTTTACCTTTTGAAAACAGTTCATGAACAATAAACCTTTTGAAAACAATAATAGTACATGGAATCAGAAATATTTACAGTGGATGCAAACCACCACAATGGAAGTGACGAATCCGTAACAAGCAGCATGTTCCACTTTTTTATTCTTTGTTATGACTCGGCTGGGGTTCAAATCGCCAATCTCCCACAATCAGAGCAGATGCTCGAGCCATTACGCCACAGAGTCGGTTAAACTGCTGCAGCCCCCATGGTCAGTTTGGTTCAAATTTAAGGGCCTTCTCGAATTTTTATCCCGCAAGGATGGAGTGCTGATGTTTATCCTAGTTATGAAAGATTGCGATGCGTTTTTGAAGCAGAAATGACATTTTTTGACGAGTTTTGTTGGATAGAAACACCTGATCACTATGGGAGCGGCTGGGATGGGTGAGGAGTCACATGTACGTGCAAGTGCGCAGTTCAGTTTCATCATTTAAGATGCTTTACACTCAGAAATGTTATTATCCTTATTGTTATTACTACTATAATCGTTAATATGAATAATATTTACATCCGCCATGGAAAGTGGACAGAGGTTATGTTTTCATCCCCGTTTGTCCGTCTATTTGCCTGTCTGTTTATCCGTATTTTTGTCTGTGAGCAGGATATCCCAAAAAGTTATGGATGGATTCAGATGAAACTTGGGGGATAGGTTGGGTGTGAGTGAAGGACAAATTGATTCGATTTTGGTGAAGATCTGGATCTGGATACTATAATTTTTAAATTTATTTAAAGTGATTTTTTTTTTTTTTTTTTTTTTTTGTATACAAGATCGAGGCTCGTGAGAGAGCTAACATTAATCACACAAAAAGACAAACCGACACACAAAACACAAAAAACAAGGGGAGCGGCAGACAAGATGGGGAGAGAGGGGGAAGGACACAAAAGAGAGGGGGAAGAGGGGGAAGGACACAAACACAACATTTGAGAGCAGGGACATCGGGAGGACTTGGGGGGAGGTGGGAGAGGAATAAAACATATGAACACTGCAAGGACTCTGGGGTGAATTACCGGGGGTAGAAAAGATCAAGGTTTTCGATGGGGGAAGATAAGAGATGGTGGTGAACAGCTGTTTTAAAGACCTGTAGGGAGGAGTGGGATTGAAGGGAGTGGGGGAGTTTGTTCCAGAGGCGGGAGAAAAGGGGAATGAAAGAGTGAAGGTGAGCAGAGAGCCTAGACTTTGGCAGTTTAACCATAAGAGGGTTGCAGGCAGATCTTGTGCGACCTGAAGGAATATTGGGAGGACAGAGCACAGAGAGCTGGGGGAGCAAGGCCGGAGAGGAGTCGGAAGAAGACAGAAAGACCACCAACCTGCCTGCGGTGAGTGAGTGAAAGGCCCTCGGTGTTGACTACATCGCAGGAGATTCCAATGATTCTGAAAGCTTTGGCCTCAACAGCGTGAAGCCGAGCAAGGTGTGAGGCAGGAGCACCAGCCCAGAGGGGGGAACAGTATTCCATTGAGCTGCGGATGAAAGCCTTGTATGTGGTGAGGAGCTCAGGTGTGCCAAGGAAGGACTTCGCACGACGGAGGATGCCCAGTCGGCGACTGGCTTTGGAGGCCAGCTTGGAAATGTGGTTTTCCCAAGAAAGATCATGGCAGATAGTGAGACCCAAAAGCTTGAGCGACAGAACTTCTTGGAGAGGATTGTTGAGAAAGTAGATGGGAGGGTTGTCCAGTCGGTCCTTTCGGAGAGACATTGTAAGAGTGTGAGATTTGTCAGGATTGAAAGACATGTTCCACTTGTTTGACCAGTCTGTGATTTTGTCCAGGTCTGCAGAGAGTGAGGAGGCTGCAGACTGCCGATCTGAGGGATGAGGAATGGAGCGACAGAGAGTAGAGTCGTCAGCAAAGAGATAGAGAGGATTTTCAAGAGAGTCAGAGAGATCATTGATGAAGACCAGAAAAAGCACAGGGCCCCGAACACTACCTTGGGGAACTCCAGCCTGAACAGGAAGAGGAGATGAGAGAAACCCATTCAGGGCCACACGTTGACTACGACCAGAGAGGAAGTCCGCCAGCCATGCGTGGAGATTTCCATGGATACCAAAGGAGGAGAGTTTGGTGAGCAGAGCAGGGTGCCAGACCGTATCGAAGGCACGTGAAATGTCAAGGGAGACAGCTCTAATTTCCTGTTTGGCGTTGAGGACCTCCATCCATTGTTGAGAAAGCAGAAGCAGCATGTCCAGAGTAGAGTGACCAGGTCTGAAACCAAATTGATGATCAGAGATCAAGCCATTGGAGAAGAGGAAAGATTTAATATCTGAAGCAATGATGGATTCCATGACTTTGCTGATAATTGGGAGAAGGCTGATTGGTCTGTAGTTGCTGGGATCTGTTTTTGCACCTTTTTTGTGCAAACCGGTGATGTTGGCTGATTTCCAAGCAGATGGCAGATGACCTTGAGCAAAAGAGAGGGTGAAGAGAACAGAAAGAGGGAGTGAAAGAGCAGAAGAACATGATTTTAGGACCCGTGGGCTGATGCCATCAGGACCAGTTGCAGAATCAGAGTCGAGGGTTGACAGAAACTTTTCCACCTTGTCAGGAGGAAAGGACACAGAGTCCAGGAGCAGCTGGGTACGACTGGGTACGGTGGGTACAGAGAGGGATGGGTTTGGGACACAAGATTTAGAGGCAAACACAGAGTTGAGGCATTTAGCTTTTTCACGTGTGGAGTCAGCCGTTAAGCCGTTTGAGGTGAGGGAGGGGATGGAGGGGGAACAAACACCAGAAACAGATTTGACCAGATGCCACCAGGATTTGGAAGAGGGAGACAGATAAGAGAGTTCGGTCTTGAGAATGGTGAGATATTGTTTCCTGGCTCTCCTGAGGGTGGACACACACTTGTTTCGGGCTTTGTGAAAAGAAATGAGATTTCCTTCCGTTGGATTTGCTTTCCAGGAGACGAAAGCAAGTTGTTTCAGGGCAACAGCCTCACCACAAGATTCCGTGTACCATGGACGGGAGGAAGGGTATGACAACTGAAGACGAGATGGTATAAATCTGTGCATGAGAGAGAGCAATTTACTTTGAAAGAATTCCCAGGATGAGTTGATGTCAGAGGCGGTAGAGATGGGAGACCAGTCCAGATGATTGATGGCTGCTTGAAGACCGTGCCAGTTGGCCTGAGTGAAATGCCAGACTCGTCGACGCTGAGGAGGCTCTCTGAGAATGGTCAGAGAGATGTCCACTTTGACAAGCACATGATCAGATGAGCCGATTGGAGCAGAAGAAGAGCAGCAGACATTTTCAGGGAAGTTTGTCATAACCAAATCCAGAAGAGAAGATGCTCCGTTGACTGAGATCCGGGTCGGGAAATTGACAGATTGTGTCAGTCCCAGTGAGTCGCAGAAGTCCTTTGCTGAAGAGCCATGGCTGGTGAGAGAGGTACCCACACCCAGCCAACTGGCATGGTGACAATTGAAATCACCACATATGAGGAAGAGAGAGTTGGGATGGGTAGATAGAAGTTGGTCCATATTATCAGACAGTGAGATGTAGATGGAGTCAGTCATCGCTGTTTGGTGGACGGTACAACACACATATGAACAAAAGGTGGGAGCGAAGGGGAAGCCGTAGCCAAAGGTATTCCTGGGGGTGAGGTGAAGAGAGGGCAGTGGAGGGCGAGTGAGGAAGAGAGTTTTTTATAAAGATAGCAACCCCACCTCCAGGACGAGGCTCAGGTCTATCATACCGGAGGAGGGAGTAACCTGGGAGAGATACCAAGGCATCAGAGACATCATGAAGGAGGAAAGTTTCTGTTAAGCAGATCACATCTGGTTTGTCAGAAGCAACCTGTATGGAGAGGTCAGTCAAGTTTGAGCGAAGGCCCCGGATGTTTGAGGTCCATACCGTTAATGAAGAGGAAGGGGGAGCATCGGGTCCAGAACAGGGGGGTGGAGGGGTAGGGTAAGATGTGGAAGAGGAGGAAGAGGTAGGGAGAGCTGTTGAAGGTGTGTCAGAGATTTCAGAGTTTTCAGAATAGCTTGGAGAAAGGGAAGAATGGGGCGGACAAAAGGTTTGATGGAGATTGGGTGAGGCACAGTGAGGTGTTATTTGAGGAGGGGGAAGAGCGAGGCAGAAGGTTTGGGGAGATGAAGGTGAAAGTTGGAAGGGGGAAGAAGCAGGGAGGATGCTTTGAGGAGGAGGGGTGAGAGGGGAGGAGCGAGGGAGAGTCTCGGAGGGGAGGGGTGTGGGGGGAGTTTAGGAGGGAGGGGAGGGAAGGGGCAAGGGGGGAGATTTGAAAGGGATGGGTGATGGGGAGGATTTGGAGGGGAGGGGTGAGATTGGATTTTGAAAAGTGTACGATTCATGGGAAACGAACATTTTTTGCAAAATGAGTTTGAGACCTTCGAGTCAAAAATACGTTTGAGGACACTGGAGGAGGGGTGGAGTTCTGGATAGTTTAGGGAATGTAGAAAGGAGGAACTGTAAGAGATGGTATTATATATATTTTTTGGAATGAATAGATTTGGTGAGCAAGACGAAAGCATCCTTTTGTAGGAAAAGAAGAAAAGGGTGTTATAATATATGAGAGAAAATAGTTGTTCAGGGGAGAGATTATACATTTCTAGCCGCGTGATCGCGAACGAAGAACGAACGAACAAAAAGAACAACAAATAAACGAATAAGACCTGGGAAGGAAATATTTTTTTTGGGGTTTTTTTTTTTTTTGGTGAGTACAGATATTAAACAAGGAGGTACGGGGTGAACGACTGGTACGAAACAGAGAACGAAAATAATTTCAGCGCATTCGACGAATCGCTGAGAGAAAAAACCACAAGGTCGGAGACGGTACGGTCGTCTAAGCCTACGAGTACTAGGCCGCAGAATACTCGATACCATTAACCGACGATTGTGTATACATGTACGAAAAATTAGCACTGAAAATTTTCCAAAAGATACACTTTCGGTACACACACCGAAAGATAGATACAGTCTCGACAAAAACACGATTGTGATAGATCACTTAGCTTCGAGAGCGTGAGCGCATGGAGCAGCTTCGAAAAGACGTGACCTCGCCGTGATCTCGCGAGATCCAAGCCAAGCCAGATTCTTTATAACTGAGAGATAGGGCCAAAAACAATACACATAGTATGATGTTTCAGAAGGTTTTGGACATGTTATGACAAAAACTTGGTGGATGAGTTGGGTAGGCGACAAGAACCAGCCAATTCGATTTTGGTTCAGATCCAGGCCTATCAGTGGAAAACAAAAAGTAAACAGTTCAGCTTGGTGGAGGTATGCGCTCTACCAAGTGCCGTTCTTGAAATATTTTCTCATCATGTTAATATTATTTTTATAACTATCATCGGACAGAATTGACTGATTAATTTGTGCTTATGGTAACTTTTTCATTCCAGGAGAAGTGCAGAGCAGAGACTTTTAGCCTATACACCACCAGTCACATATATGTCCAATCTTATCCAAATTTCCCTCAGGCCAATGCTGTTTTAAACAATGTTGGCGACCATTCAGAATGGGGGTTATGCATCAAATAAAGGTCACAATTGAGCCGCTATATCCACAATATACGAGTACGTACGTGTACACACACACACACACACACACACACACACACACACACACACACACACACACACACACACACACACACACACACACACACACACACACACACACACACACACACACACACACACACACACACACCTAGAAACATTGGACAGGAAAAGGGATAAATCATTCATGCATAAAGACTCACTTAAGCACCTTTATTAGCTAAAGAACATTGCGGCCGAGCCAGCTGCCTGCCTCGAGGCCAGCTAGACGAGGTGGCTCCGGGTAGAGTCTGTGGTGGATGCGATAAGCATAGAATGCCTCAATATTGGCTTTCCTCAAAATTTATTTCAGCCAAGTGTTAAACAACAATAGCAACTGCTTTTAAACAACTTTGGATGGAATTAACTGAATATTTTGTGGTTATATAATTTTTACTTCCGGTAGGTGTGCCCCACAAATAACGCCACGATAAGCTATCTACACCTTCACACTATACACCTTCACAGACACCAAGGCAGAAAATCCCCTGAGAGAGGAGGGAATGACATCGCGACAACCTTCGCCATATGACCCTTAATCTCCCTGGCAGGTTTGGATTTGATTGGACAAAAATGACAGAATGCATCGCGGTCAAACAGACAGACAAAAAGAGACACCAAATTAAACTCTCGGTTTCATTGCAGGTGGGCATGCACTGCTTCATCGCCAAAATTGTTACGAATGGTGCTGAAAACAGATCAGTGATGTAACTAGTTCTGGCCCAGTAATTCTGGCAGAAGCTGAAACGAGCATGTAAAAATAATTCATTTGTTTTCAGATGTTGTTGGATGGTACTATTGATGACTTCTGTGGCTTTTTTATGACAGGAGGGGAGAGGATAATTGCAACATAAGTGGCCAGATGTGATTGACGTTTTCCCTGTTCCTAGTTAATTGTGTACAATTCGGCAGTTCTCCATATATAGCTTTCTACATACAGTGCTGGAGCTGTTGCAGATCAGTTTAAATTCTGGAGAAATCTGTATTCTTCATACCGTCGTGATGTTTAAAACCTTTTTTGATAATGGAATCCAAATAAATGCATTTCTTTCCTAATCAAATGAACCTATAAATGCAAAACACAAACTTTCAGAAAATCCCTCATAAATTAAAAGGACAATACAGAATGACTTTAAAATGTTCAATTTGATCAACTTAGACAAGGATGACGAATTGACTTATCACTCAAAATGGAATAAAGAAACAGCATGATCTAGAACAGCACTCCGGAGAGAGAATACCTCCGCCTGTTTGGCCATATCACTCAATTGTGAAAAATCACTTTAAAAACTCTACCAGCTGGATCCGGATCTTCACAAAAACTTAATCAATTCTTCCTCGTCACACACACAACCTGTCCAACAAGTTTCGTCCAAATCCATCCATAACTTTTTGAGATATCCTGCTTTGTATCGTTTTTGGCCCGACCTCCCAATGGTGAAGAATCACTTAAAAATTAAATAATTCTCATATCCGAATCAGTATTCAGATCTTCACCAAAATCGAATAGATTCGTCCTTGTCAGAGACGCAACCGGTTCACCATGTTTCATCCAAATCCTTCCACAACGTTTTGAGATATCCTGCTAAGTATCGTTTTTGCCCCCATCTCCCAATGGTGAAGAATGAATTTAAAAATTCTAGTCGCCGGATCCGAATCCGGATCTTCACCAAAGTCTAATCATTTCGTCCTTGTCACATACGCTGCATCTCTGCCAAATTTTGTCCGAATCCATCCACAACGTTTTGAGATATTTTGTTCACAAACGGACAGACAAACAAACAGACAGACAGACAGACAGGGGTGAAAACATAACCTAAATCCACCTTTGGTGGCAGAGGTGAAGAGAGGAGAAATGCAGATAAAGATACAAATGAAGGGAAAAGTTTGGGAAATGTGCAAGTGAGCAAACAAAAAGCCAGTGGAGGGTGTAGACCTGATACCTGGCTGAGGTGTTTTTGTGCAGGATGGGTACCATGATGGATGCCATGCCTTGCACAGACAGGCAGGAGAAGTTGAGAGCCCTCGTCTTCCCGTAACCCCAGAACCAACCCCTGTAAAGGCACGCCATCTGCTGGAACACACCCGGAGAAACAAGCTGTACCTACGCAGCTGTGTTCAACACCATTTAATGTTCCCATCCTTGCTAGAAGATGTTTACACGAGGGGTGACGAACACACTAATTAAAGCTCTAATTTTGAAACTACCATCTACATAGTACACAGGACTATTGAAACCGTTTTAACTGGAAAAGGAGAGAAAACGTAACAATGCAATAATTAAATCCATTAAACAAACCAAAAAAAATCCCCCAGTGGACTGACGGTCATTTACTGAGGTTGTAGTTCAGACCTATGCTGATTTGGGGTGACACACCCCCCCCCCCCCCCCCCCGCAAACAAAATTGAGGAGTCTAAGACAGAGGGTTCCTGCTGACCATCGAATAGAAGGACTTGATCGGATTTCAGAGCAATGTATTGGTAATTAAGGGACAAGTAGGAATCCAAAGTTTCAGGGGGCAACCACCCCCTTCAACCCCCCCCCCCCCCAATCACCCCTTGGGGACCCCCATAATCCGAAATTGAAAAAGCAAAGCCTGAGTGATTGGCGGGCCATCGAGTAGAAGGGCTTTATCAGGTTTCAGAGAAACTGGTTGGTAAATAAGGGACGCTTGAGGGATCAGAAGTTTCAGGGGCTAACCCCCCCTGGAAGCCCCCATGATCCAAAATCTAAAAATTGAAGCCCGAGTCATTGTGTGGGATACTGTCTTGCAGTAATGTGTCAGATTTCAGAACAAACAGCCAGGTGATATTGGAGGAGTTGCAAAACAAGCAAAGTTAACGGAGGACGGATAAATGGACGAAAAGACATCCGGACATCACGACCCATTTTATAAGTTCATCTCTTCGAGAATCAAGATTAGATGACCTAAAATCACTCATTCCAATGGCCTAGTTACTCCCCTTACACAAGACAACCAGAACTGCAACAGAAAGCCCACAACTATATGTATTGTTTGTGTGTCCTGGAAACCTCACTCTTATCCAGGGGAGCTGAAGTAAGAATAAAGAACGATTAAGAAGCCGAGCTTCATAAGTGGCAAGTGAAAGTAGAGCGATACTCAAAGCAGAGATCAACTGCATGCTCAATGAAAGAGAAGGCGAGGCCCAAGGCAATTTGATCATTTCATGATAGACGCAAGCCGAATGCAAAAGCTCAACACCAGAGCAATCCCTTCTGTATTCACAGGCCGGCGTGCTTCAATATCGGTGGATACGTGAAACGATGGATTTCATCAACTTAAAACCCGTCAACATCATGTCAACATTTCATCAACAACTTTACAAAGCCGAATGCCTCAACTCTGTGTTTGCCGAAAAATCTTGTGTCCCAAACCCATCTTTCTTTGTTCCCACCTTTCCCAGTCGAACCCAACTGCTCCTGCACTCTGTGTCCTTCTCTCCTGACAAGGTGGAGAGGTTTTTGTCAAACCTCGACTCTGATTCTGCAACTGGACCAGACGGCATCAGCCCACGGGTTCGAAAATCCTGCTCTGCCGCTCTATCTCACCCTCTCTCTGTTCTTTTCACCATCTCTTTTGCTCAAGGTCATCTGCCAGCATCTTGGAAATCAGCAAAAATTACCACTTTACACACAAAATGTGCAAAAACAGATCCTTGCGACTACAGACCAATCGGCCTGCTTCCATTTATCAGCAAAGTCATGGAATCCATCATTGCTTCGGATATCAAATCCTTCCTCGTCTCCAATGGCTTGATCTCTGATCATCAATTTGGATTCAGACCAGGTCATTCTACTCTGGACATGTTGCTACTGCTGTCGCAACAATGGATTGAGGTCCTCAATGCCAAACAGGAAATCAGAGCTGTCTCACTTGACATATCACGTGCCTTCGATACGGTCTGGCACCCAACTCTGCTCACCAAACTCCCCTCCTATGGTATCCATGGACATCTCCACTCATGGCTTGCGGACTTCCTCTCTGGTCATAGGCAACATGTGGCCCTGAATGGGTTTCTCTCATCTCCCCTTCCTGTTCTGGTTGGAGTTCCCCAAGGTAGTGTTCTGAGCCCTGTGCCATTTCTGGTCTTCATCAATGATCTCTCCGACTCTCTGGAAAATCCTCTTTATCTCTTTGCTGATCACTCCACTATCTGCCGCTTCATTCCTCATATCGGCAGTCTGCAGCCTCCTCACTCTCTGCAGACCTGGACAAAATCACAGACTGGTCAAACAAGTGGAACATGTCTTTCAATCATGACAAATCTCACACTCTTACTATGTCTCTCCGAAAAGACAGACTGGAAAACCCTCCCATCTACTTTCTCAACAATCCTCTCCAAGAAGTTCTGTCGATCAAGCTTTTGGGTCTCACTATCTGCCATGATCTTTCGTGGGAAAAACACATTTCCAAGCTGGCCTCCAAAGCCAGTCGCCGACAGGGCATCCTCCATCGTGCAAAGTCCTTCCTTGGCACACCTGAGCTCCTCACCACATACAAGGCTTTCATCCGCAGCTCAATGGATTACTGTTCCCCCATCTGGGCCGGTGCTCCTGCCTCACACCGAGCTCGGCTTCACGCTGTTGAAACCAAAGCTTTCAGAATCATTGGAATCTCCTGCGATGAAGCTAACTCCGAGGGCCTTTCACTCACTCACCGCAGGCAGGTTGGTGGTCTTTGTCTTCTACAGACTCCTCTCCGGCCTTGCTCCCCCAGCTCTCTCTGTGCTCTGTCCCCCAAATATTCCTGCAGCTCGCACAAGATCTGCCAGCAACCCTCTTGTGGTTAAACTGCCAAAATCTAGGCTCTCTGCTCACCTTCACTCTTTCATTCCCCTTTTCTCCCACCTCTCGAACAAACTCCCCCACTCCCTTCAATCCCACTCCTCCCTCCAGATCTTTAAAACAGCTGTTCACCACCATCTCTTATCTTCCCCCATCCAAAACCTTGATCTTTTCTACCCCCGCTAATTCGCCCCAGATACACTTTTTTGAAATTCCAACTTCTTTCCTGGAAGTCCTTGCAGTGTTCATGTTTTATACCTCTCCCACCTCCCCCCAAGGCCTCCCCCTCCCACATTTCTCCAGATGTCCCTGCTCTCAAATGTTGCGTTTGTGTCCTTCCCCCTCTCTCCCAATCTTCTCTACCACTCCCCTTATTTTTGTGTTTTATGTGTCGGTTTGACTTTTTGTGTGATTAATGTTCGCTCTTTCATGAGCCTCGATCTTGTATACAAAAAAAACCAAAAAAAAAACCCCCATAAAAGGCTGTCAAGTGTTGGGGGAAAAGAGGTGCAACTGACGTTTCAAGCATGGCCTCCAAAGGCACCGTCACAGGTGCCACGACGGGTGACACCGTCACAATTTCGGTCTTTGAGGCCGGCCGATAGGCACGAGGTTCTCCTGACCACGTGGCCCTTGACTTGGTTTGTCCGCACAATGTGGGCGCTTTCAGGATGAACTTTAGCCGGGGAGCGTTTGGGTGCGTGGCGCCTTTGGGCGCCCCGGTCTGATACTGCCGCCCACGTGCAGAACACCATGTGAGTGCACGTGGGTCCCGGCGGTCCCACTGGCCTAGCGCTACCATGTTTAGACAGCGAGATCCGTCCCCGGGCACCGGCAAGCCAGGCACGGTAGGACACCCGCGGAGCCCCGGCGGACCAGGGGCGCGCGAGCCTACGCGCTAGCGTGCTACGGCGGAATCAACGGCTTCGGCCACGGCCGGGCCGATAGTCGGCCCGGTCGCACCGGAAATGAACTGGTTCGACGTCCGCCGGCGGACGAACGCCTTTGGCTCCGATGAAGGGAGAAAATGACAAACGCCAGCGACATCTCACTTCCCATGGACGTTATCATACTATTCAAATCAATTGGTTTGATATGCCACTTATGAAGCCCTAAATAGGATGGCCAGTTAAATTAGCCCGTCTTTCGCAAACTGGCTGCTCAAACTGGATGTTCGAAGGGAAGCAATTTCTTGACTCTTCGGGAAAGGCATTGTGTGATCTTCGATCTCCGTCAACGAACGCCAGAAGACGCAACTTCCAGATTAAAGTCCATCCGAGTTACGACGCACTTTGTCATAAATTGAAAATATTACAGTGATAAACTTCCAAAAATGTTCCTTTCCTCATGCACATCTTTTCTTGTATAAAGGCTCAGTAATATGCAAGGCACTGTGCAAGCTTGTGCTGCAGGGGGGTTTCTTTGCATTGCACGAGATGGGGCCAATTTGGGTAGTTTTAATGAATATTTTACATGACGCTTGACGGATACATTTTCAATATAAATGCTTATTTTTGACAACGGAGATTCATAATCACCTGAACTTCAAGGTTTGAATCACATAATGTCACAAAAGCACTCCTGAGAGATTGTAGGATGCATTATGCAATTTGGTGAAACCTGAAGGTCACAGCTCAAGTGACATGGCGAACAGATACGAGCGATTCAATTGAGCAAACTGCTCCCTCGGGCCAAAAGGATGGCTCAGAGGTAAGCTCTTGCCTTACGAGACGTCTAGTTTAGATTCGGCCCACGATGCAACTACAAGCAGTCACTTTGGTGCTTCACAGAAAGAACGCCACACAGAAATGAGGCCTTCGGAAGAGCGTCAAGCTGGTCGTCCAGTCTTCGAACAATCGTTGTTGGACATTGCTGATCCCACAGTGTCTTTTCACAAGAGGAAGTGATTGTGTACCGGTACCCTGGATAAATTCCAGATTCCTGCCCTACCATGTATAAACCTGCAAAAGGTTTCGAGTAACACAAGCCCTGGGCTCCTTCAAGAGGTTTAGGACTGATGAGAAGAGAAACTATCCCCATGCAGAATTTTAAAAATATTATTATTATTATTATTATTTACAAGTTATCCAAATACCTTGAAGTATTTTTTCTTATAAAAGTGTTTAAAAAAAAACAAAAACCTGTACAATCCATCAGCATCAAGTTTGTAAACTGGCTCTTCAATGCATGGCCTAGCATCAACCTTCTCCTCAAAGGTCCCCTCGGTCCATCCCTCAGCATATGGTTGGAAGGAATACACCTGCTCGATTAATGGGCCGCCAGAAACTGCAACACAGCAAGATAATCATCGATAAAAGCATGCTTTGTAGTTGGCTTGGCAAACTCCATATCGAGAACCGAGGAATTATCGTAAATGATGCAATTGCGGAAGAATGAACAAAGAATTCCAAGTTCAGAAACATTTCCGTTGTTTTAGCAATTGGGTTCATGACCAACAGTTTTGTCCTCAATAAGTCATTGCCCCATTAAAAATCTCATATCCTCAAGCTTGCTCTGCCCTAATCTCACCACACCAAATTGCAACAATCAATAGCTTATAGTCATTCGTATAAATAATGGGACAATATAACCCTGGTTACAACAGGACTGTAGAATGCACCATATAAAGAAGTAATAATTTGAACTTGACAAAATCTTCAAATTTTACAAATGTAACAAAGGCTTGTCGAGATAATTGCTCAGAAAAGGAATTGCAGACTTGAACGAGAATGTAGTGGGGCAACTTAGCATAACAATTGTGCATTTTGTGAGGAAAGCACCAAATTTGGCACACTAGTAGACTATCATATTATGAAAAGATCTGGATATTGGGCCATCTCAGATTCAGAGATTTGATTTTTGCAAGATTTCGATTCGATTGGGATCGAAGAGAACACCTTCTTCGTCTTCTGTACAGTGAAGTTGCCAGCCCTGAATTCTCTGGCTACATCTGGGTGCTTCATTGGGAGTGCGACCATGTCCCTCAGGTGAACAGGGACCCACCTGGCATAGTGTGTGTGGTCTAAGGCATGGAACCATGGGACCAGTTCCGTCAGGGCATCAAGGTACATCGTGAATGAAGCCTGCCGCAGAGAATGCACGTAGACCAGTACCAACATCTCTAGTTCCAGCACAGTTGCCCAGTACTGAAAGTTGGGAATGTCTTCTCCTCTCTGGTGACACAGGTCTTCGAACTCAGGCAGGTCTTCTGCATCATCAGCATATGTTATACAGTGGCGTTCATACGCACGGTGTTGCAGGATGTGCAGTGCCGCTGCAGTGATTTGATGAGCTCTTCTTGTGCGGTTGATGTGGGCAGCTCGCAGGAAGGAGTCGGCCGTCCCTGGCGTTGCAATCTCAGCTTGCAAATCTGCAAAATCTGCAAATCTTGCAAAAATCAAATCTCTGAATCTGAGATGGCCCAATATCCAGATCTTTTCATAATATGATAGTCTACTAGTGTGCCAAATTTGGTGCTTTCCTCACAAAATGCACAATTGTTATGCTATATTTAGCTTAGCTGCCGGACTAATAGCACTTGTTGGAGTGCATACCTCCACAAGGTTGAACAGTTTGGTTTGTAACCCAATGATAGGCCGGATGGCGGATCTGGATTCGGACCTGAAAGAAAATCTAATCGGCATGTTCTTGTCACCTAACCAACTCGTCCAACTAGTTTAGTCATAAGTCATCCATAACTTTTTATTATGCCTCCGCTGACAAAGTCGCCCGAGGCATGATGTTTTCAGATTGTCCGTCCGTACGGGCTAAACCTCGTTTTTCTCAGCAACCATATGTACGATAGAGACGAAACATTCAGGGTAGGAGTGACACCCATGCAGAAAGTTATGATAATTGTGACGTCATAGTTCACGTGGTATGGCAGCCATCTTGGATTAAAAGCAAATAATGAAAAAATATATTTATCTGAAACCGCTGAATGGAAAAATTTGAAACTTGGCACATTGTCAAGTACTCCCAATGGGGAACAAAAGCTTGATCATGCTGACATCATAGGTGAAGTGGTATACCAGCCAAAAATGTTTTAATCTAATTCCTTATCCAAAAAATCTGAAATTTCATGCACATGATCTTTGTATTGAAATATTAAATTTATGACATCATAGGTCACGTTGTTTTGCAGGCATATTGGATTACAAACAACAACAAATAGAAGGGAAATATTAAATACTTATATCTCTGAAACCACTCATCCTATCGATGCTAAATTTTACAAATATCATCCGACAGCACTGTTGCATATAGTTTGAAAATGATGTCATAGGTCACGTGGTTTGGCAGCCATCTTGGATAGAAAAACGAACCTTATCCGATCGACACGAAGCTTCACAAATGTGATCCACTACCCATACATATGCAGAGTGATGGCATCTACCCATTGTGGAACTATGCGGATGCATATTGGCAACACGGTCGCATTGTTCTAGTTTAAATATCATGTTATATATCGCTTCACTCAAAGGTGAAGAATCACTTAGAAATTAAATAATTCTCATATCTGAATCCATATTCAGATCTTCACCAAAATTGAATCGATTCTTCCTTGTCAGACACACAACCTCTCCACCAAGCTTTGTACAAAGCCGTCCATAACTTTTTGAGATGTCCTGCTATATATCGTTTTTGGCCCCAACTCGCAATGGTGAGGAATCACTTAAAAAATTATACTAGCCAAATTCTTATCCGAATCTTCACCAAAATCTAATCATTTTATCCTTGTCACATACCCCACCTCTCTGTCAAATTTTGTCCGAATCCGTCTACAACTTTTTGAGAAATATTGTTCACAGACAAACAGCCAAACAGACAGGGGTGAAAACATAACCTCCATCCACTTTCGGTGGCGGAGGTAAATATTGAGGCCAAAACCCAAGCCAAAGGAACACAAACCTTGTATGAAGTCCTCATACTCCATCACAGGCACATGCTGTGCTAGACTCTCCACATGGAAGAATGAAGCCCAAGGGAGACGCAGCTGTTGCAAACCTCTGCTTTGCCAGTGGTAGATCCGTCCCCAAGGTGGCAGCACCAGAGTCCAATCAGAAGTACGTTCAAGGCGCTTCACCAGGGCTGCCACGCGTATATATACATCCCGACGTAGATTGAACCCCTCACCGGGGTTCACATCGTAGAGCAAGAACCTGATGGCATACATGGCCATTATTATCAGAGGAAGTTCCGTTATGGTGAAGCATGCCTTGTGGCAGTGGTCTTCATTCTATGGTATCCAACATTGTAAATGTCATTACAATAAGTAAAAGTCTTACAAAAAGGTGCAATTCTATAAAGCAAAAGTGCAGAGGGGACTAATGTCATTTACCCCTCCATCTCCAACGCTTCTAGGAAGCCATCTAAGTCCAACATAAACATATCTACTGTTTCTGCTCTGACTACCTTCTTACATAAGGGATCACTCTAACCCTTAATCCAAACGATGCGGAATTTCACAAGGCAACATACCTGGACACTGTCTTGCTTGGACATTATGGGCAATTATAGGATCATGTAGGTTTCCGATTACAGGGTTTTGTACGTTTTTGAACCCTATATGTGCAACTCCGGCACAGACCATCTGGTTAGCTGGACCTCAGGAAAAATTACTCCCCTTGGAAATTAGGTAGTGGGTAGTGCCAGGCAGCTTCTGACCTGCTGACCTGGCAGGATATGGATGTGGGGTCCAACCATGTGTGTGGTTGCAACCGGATCTAAAGAGGGGTCTGGGATGTTGTGGGGGATCCCCAGTCCATTGGGGCACCACCAGAGCAGTAGACCCGGGCCGATGGGGGTTGCTGGATCCGGGGAAGGGGGTTGAGACGGTCGAGGGACTGAGGTGGTCCCTCCCGGGCACCTGCAATGGTGCGACAATTGGACCACCAGGGAGAAGTGTTGTGGGCAGTGGCTTGGGCCTAAAGGCATAACTAAGGTGGCATAACCGAGGGCCTAAATAGAGGAATGCCTCGGTATGCGGTCTAGCAGTCTCGCTACGAGGCTCTGGATCAGCCAGTATGTGGAAACCTTTCATGGCAGGTGTTGTTGATATTGAACGAACTCCCCACTTTTGAATTGGTTGGTGAAAATTTACCTTTGCCAATTCGTGCTACTCACCATTCTTGGGGTATGCAGGTGAGTTGGGGAATTGGTATGGATGATGGACAAGAGTGGCCGCAAGGGCCAGCATTTGGACCAAGTGCGAGGAGTAAAAATGCTGTGTCTTTTGGATAAGAAAACGAATATCATCATCGATTATGTTTATTACCTCCGCCAAAGTTGGATGGAGGTTATGTTTTCGCTCCTGGCTGTCCATTTGTCTGTTTGTTTGTGAACAAAATATCTCAAAAGGTTGTGGACAGATTCGGACGAAATTTGGCAGAGATGTAGCGTATGTGACAAGGACGAAATGAGTAGATTTTGGTGAAGATCCGGATTCGGATCCGGATACTAGAATTTTGCAAGTGATTCTTCACCACTGCGAGATAGGGCCAAAACAATACATAGCAGGATATCTCAAAATGTTGTGGACGAAGTTGGACGAAACTTGGTAGACCGGTTTCATGTCTGAAAAGGACGATTCCATTTTGGTGAAGATCTGAATATGGATTCGGATATGCAAATTATTTAATTTTTAAAAGTGATTCTTCACCATTGGGAGATTGGGTTAAAACCTACATATAGTAGGATATCTCAAAAAGTTATGGATGGATTTGGACGAAACTTGTTGGACAGGTTGTGTGTGCGACAAGGAAGAATCGATTCAATTTTGGTGAAGATCCGGATGCGGATCCAGTTAGTAGAATTTTTAAAGTGATTCTTCACCATTGAGTGATATGGCCAAAAATGATGTATAGTAGGATATCTCAAAAAGTTGTGGACGGATTTGGACGAATCTTGTTGGGCAGGTTGTGTGTGTGAAAAGGACGAATAGTTTCGATTTTGGTGAAGATCTGAATATGGAGTCGGTTTCAAGAATTATTAAAATTTGAAGTGATTCTTCACCATTGAGAGATCGAGTGAAAAGCGGTATACAACATATTTTAAAAAGTTATGGACGAGTTATGACTAAACTTGGTGGATGAGTTGATTTGGTGACAAGAACAAGCCGATCAGATTTTGGTTCAGGTCAGAATCCAAATCCATCCTATCAGTGGGATACAAAACAGCCTGGTGTTGGCTTAGCGGTTAGGGTGCCGGCTTGGGATCCTAGGATCCTGGGTTCGAATCCCGGTCGATCGTTGAATTAACGCCACGGCGGTTGACTCAGCTTGTCGTCCTTCCGAGGTCGGCAAATTGAGTACCAGCTCGCTGGGATGAATGATCACGGTGTGTACCCCGATTTAGAATAGGTACACCGTATCCCTGCGCGTAAGAGCGTGACCAAGGGTTGGCGTCAGGAAGGGCATCCGGCCATAAAAACATTGCCTCAAAACAGGGAACCATGATTGTCATGGGGCCCGCAAGGCTAACCCCCGCTCTAGCGGGGAACAATGGCCTTAATACGATCATTCATTCATTCATATTCAGTGGGATACAAAACGTAAACTGTTCACCAGGCGGAGGTGTGCTCTCGACTGAGTGCAGTTCTAGTTTTGTATTGATTTGGTGTGTATGCAGGCCATGGCTGGTCGTGCACTGCAGGTGTAGATATAATGGATGGCAGTTGTGGAGGAATCATTGTATGCAAGCTTTGTGGGTGGGGAAGTTGTGCATGTCCTCAGATGTATGAGCCTTTTAAGGAGAGCGAGGACTGTCGCCCCTCACCATGCCTTGACACAGTATCCCAGCTTGTGACCGAGAGTGGAGAACCCACTGGGAGGAGGATCGGATGAGTCTGCCATTGAAGACCCCTGGCGATCATGAATAGGACAAGGAGTGCTATATGGGCAACCCCCTCTGGCGGGATATACAGCAAAAAGAGCTGTTATCATTTTCGAAAGAGCTATGACGTCATCCTTTTCAAACTATGTGCAGCAATGGTGTTAGATGACATTTCTAAAGTTTAGCATCGACAGAGTAATTGGTTTCTGAGATATAATTATTTAATATTTCCCTTCAATCCAATATGGCTGCCACACCATGTGACCGATGACGTTTTTATGATCAACTTTTAATCGCCATGCCTAGCCGATTAAACAAGTAAAGTTTTGAATCGATCGCTTCAGTGGTTTGGGAGAAGTTTTGAAGGTTTGAGGTTAAATCCAATATGGCTGCAAAACCATGTGACCTATGATGTCATAAATTTAATATTTCAATACAAATGGGTGAATTTACACAGATCATGTGCATGCAATTTCAGATTTTTAGGATAAGGAATTCAATTAAAACATTTATAGCTGGTATACCACTTCATTGATGATGTCATCATTATCATGCCTTTGTTCCCCATTGGGAGTACATGACAATGTGCCAAGTTTCATTCTATTCACAGGTTTCAGATAATTATTTTTTTTTTTTTGATGCAAGATCGAGGCTCGTGTAAGAGCTAACATTAATCACAAAAAAAAAAAAACCGACACATAAAACATATGATAAAGGCATCGGGAAACAAAGATGGGGAGAGAGAGGGAAGCACACAAGTACAACATTAGAGAACAGGGACATCGGGAGATCTGTGGGAGGGAAAGGGCTTGGGGGGGAAGAGGCATGGGAAGGGGGGAGGGGGGATGTGGGAGAGGTGGGAGAGGTATACAACACATGGACACTGCAAGCTAGAACAGCTGTTTTAAAGACCTGGAGGGAGGAGTGGGATTGAAGAGAGTGAGGGAGTTTATTCCAGAGGCGGGAGAAAAGAGGAATGAAAGAGTGAAGGTGAGCAGAGAGTCTTGATTTTGGCGGTTTCACCATAAGAGGGTTGCTGGCAGATCTTGAACGACCTGCAGAAATATTTGGGGGACAGAGCACAGACAGAGCTGGGGGAGCTCAGCCAGGAAGGAGTCGGTAGAAGACAGAAAGACCACCAACCTGCCTGCGGTCAGGGAGTGAAAGGCCCTCGAAGTTCGCTTCATCGCAGGAGATTCCAATGATTCTGAAAGGTTTGGTTGCAACAGCGTGAAGCCGAGCTTGGTGTGAGGTAGAAGCACCAGCCAAGAGGAGAGAACAGTGTCCCATTGAGCTGCGGATGAAAGCCATGTGAGGAGCTCAGGTGTGCCAAGAAAGGACTTCGCACGACGGAGGATGCCCAGTCGGCGACAGGTTTTGGAGGCCAGCTTGGAAATGCGGCTTTCCCAGGAAAGATCATGGCAGATAGAGAGACTCAAAAGCTTAAGTGACACAACTTCTTGGAGAGGATTGTTCAGAAAGTAGATGGGAGGGCTGTCCAGTCGGTCTTTTCGGGGAGACATAGTGAGAGTGTGAGATTTGTCAGGATTGAAAGATATGCTCCACTTGTTTGACCAGTCTGTGATTTTGTCCAGGTCTGCAGAGAGTGAGGAGCCTGCAGACTGCCGATCTGAGGGATGAGGTATTGAGCGGCAGAGAGTGGAGTCATCAGCAAAGAGATAGAGAGGACTTTCCAGAGTCGGAGAAAACATTGATGAAGACCAGAAAAAGCACAGGGCCCAGAACACTGCCTTGGGGAACACTCCAGCCTGAACAGGAAGGGGAGATGAGAGAAATCCATTCAGGGCCACACCTTGACTATAACCAGAGGGGAAGTCCACAAGCCATGCGTGGAGATTTCCATGGATACCATAGGAGGAGAGTTTGGTGAGCAGAGATTAGGGGTGCCAGACCATATCAAAGGCACATGATATGTCAAGGGAGACAGCACTGATTTCCTTTTTGGCAATGAGGACCTCCATCTATTGTTGAGACAGCAGAAGCAGCATGTCCAGAGAAGAATTACCTGGTCTGAATCCAAATTGATGATCCAAGATCAGGCCATTGGAGAAAAGGAAGGATTTGATGTTAGAAGCGATGATCGATTCCATGACCTTGCTGATTATTGGGAGCAGGCTGATTGGTCTGTAGTTGCAAGGAACTGTTTTTGCACCTTTTTTGTGTAAAGCGGTAATGTTGTCCGATTTCCAAGCAGATGGCAGATGACCTTGAGCAAAAGAGATGTGTTCGGGACACATGATTTTGAGGCAAACAGAGTTGAGGCATTTGGCTTTTTCACGTGCGGCGTCAGCTGTGTAGCCATTTGAGGTAAGGGAGGTGATGGAAGGGGAAAAAGCGTTACGCTTAGGTCCCCCTTCGGGGAAGTGATGTGAGTTGACAAAGTGGAAGTTGCAGAAAACATGCTATGATATGATATTTCGCTCACAAGGTTCAGACATACATGGAGGCGACCATCTTGGATTTTGACGTGGCGACCCATTTTCAATAGCCTTCTTCCTTATGCTGAGATACACCCACACACCAGATGAGAAGTTGGTACTTCGCTTATTTTTCAAGATATTTCGCTCACAAGTTTCAGACATTCATGGCAGTGGCCACCTTGGATTTTGACGTGGTGACCCAATTTTCAATAGGATTCTTCGTTATGCCGAGATACACCCACACACCAGATTAGAAGTTGGTACTTCACCTTCCATGAGGGTGAAAGCAAGTTGCTTCATGGCAACTGCCTCACCAGAAGCTTCAGTGTACCATGGACGTGAGGAAGGGCATGACAACTGAAGACGAGATGGGATAAATCTATGCATGAGAGAGAGAGCAGTTTACTTTGGAAGAATTTCCAGGATGAGTATTTGTCAGAGGCAGTGGAGATGGGAGACCAGTCCAGATGATTGATGGCTGCTTGAAGACCGTGCCAGTCAGCCTGAGTGAAATGCCAGACTCGTCGGCACTGAGGAGGCTCTCCAAGAATGGCCAGAGAGATGTCCACTTCAACAAGCAAATGATCAGAAGAACCGATTGGAGCAGAAGAAGAGCAGCAGACATTTGCAGGGAAGGTAGTCATAACCAAGTCAAGAAGAGAAGACCGAGATCCGGGTCAGGAAATTGACAGATTGAGTCAGTCCCAGTGAGTCGCAGAAGTCCTTTGCTGAGGTGCCATGGCTGGTGTGAGAGGAACCCACACCCAGCCAGCTGGCATGATGACAGTTGAAGTCGCCTCATGTGAGGAAGAGAGTTGGGATGAGTGGATGGAAGTTGGTCCATGTTGTCAGACAGGGAGATGTAAATGGAGTCATCACTGTTTGGAGGACGGTACAGAACATGTATGAACAAAAAGTGGGAGCAGAGAGGAAGACGTAGCCAGAGGTACTCCTGGGGGGTGGGGTGGAGAGAGGGCAGTGCAAGGAGAGTGAGGAAGAGAGTTTTTGATAAAGATAGCCACCCCACCACCAGGACGAGGCTCAGGTCTATCATACCGGAGGAGGGAGTAACCAGGAAGAGATATTAAGGAATCAGACATCTTGAAGGAGGAAAGTTTCTGTTAAGCAGATTACGTCTAGTTTGTCAGAAGCAACCTGTATGAAGAGATCAATCAGGTTCGACAGGGGAGGGGTAGATGAGGCAGAAGAGGAGGAGGTAGGGAGAGCTGTTGATAGTGTGTCAGAGATTGCAGAAGAGTTATGAGAAAGGGAAGGATGAGGAGGACAAAATGTTTGATGGTGATGATATGAGGCACAGTGAGGTGTTGTTTGAGGGGGGGACAGAGCAAAGTCGAAGGTTGGAGGAGGTGGAGGTATGTGATGGAAGGGAAAGGAAGTGGGGAGGAGGCAGCTTTGAGGACGAGTGGGGAGGGGGAGAATTGGAGAAAGATAGTCGGGAGGAGATTAGAAGAGAAGGGGTGGGGGCGAGGAGTTTTGAAGGGGAGGGGTGAGGGGGAGTTTTGAAGGGGAGGGGTGAGGAGCAGTTTTGAAGGGGAGGAGTGAGGGGGAGTTTTGAAGGAGAGGGGGGAGGGGGGGAGTTTTGAAGGGGTGGGGTGAGAGGGGAATTTCGGAGGGGAGGGGAGAGGGGGGAATTTCAGAGGGGAGGGGTGAGGGGAAGTTTAGGAGGGGAGGGGTGAGGGGGGAGAATTGAAAGGGAAGGGCAAGGGAGGAGTTTGAGGGGAGGGTTGAGAGGGGAGTTTAGAAAGTGGATGTTTAATGAAAAACGAACATTTGTTGCAGACTGGGTTTATTGTGATTTTCAAGTCAGAGATCAGTTTGAAAACGATAGGAGGAGGGGTGGAATGCAGATGAGTTTAGAGAATGTAGAAAGGAAGGACTGTAAGAGATCGATTTTTTTTTTTTTAAGTGGAATGATTTGATGAGGAAATTGAAAAAAGCCTTTTAAATAGGAAGAAAAACAGCGTGTTGTAATGAACCACTGAATAAAACACTGCAGGGGAAAGTTTAAACATATTTAAACAAAACCATGAAAACCATCTGGGAAAAGTCCCTGAAGTGAGGGTGTGGATCAGAGTAAGGAGAAAGGGTTGAATGAGTATGGAGGAAACTAGAATTGGAAAGGCGAGTAATCGGCTGAAGATGGAAGGAAGAGGTGGAAGAAAAGGAGATAAAGGGGGCGGTGCGAGACAACAGCACATGTGGAGGCCCTGGAGGAGAGAGGAAATAATAATTATTTTTTGTACTGAAAACGTTAGACAAAGGGAAAGATGTTCGGAGAAGTTAGGGGGAGAAGAGAAAATCTAAGAAACAAGCAATACAGCGAAGGAAAGAACTTGAATTCACAAAACACCGACGGGGGGAGGGAAGCCTTAAGTTACCAGGCCGCGCACATGGTGCGAACAGAAAACGATTAATTATACACAAGTTTGCATGAATTACAAACCAAAACCAACTAGAAACACAATAACACATACACAATGAAATGAATATGAATGAATGAATGAATGAATGATCGTTTAAGGCCATTTTCCCCGCTAGAGCGGGGGTTAGCCTTGCGGGCCCCATGACAATCATGGTTCCCTGTTTGAGGCAATGTTTTTATGGCCGGATGCCCTTCCTGATGCCAACCCTTAGTCGCCTCTTACGATGCGCAGGGATACGGTGTACCTATTCTAAACCGGGGTACACACCGGGATCATTCATCCCAGCAAGCTGGTACTCAATTTGCCGACCTCGGAAGGATGACAGGCTGAGTCAGCCCCCCTGGCGTTAATTCAGCGATCGACCGGGATTCGAACCCAGGATCCTAGGATCCCAAGCCGGCACCCTAACCGCGAAGCCAACACCAGGCTAACATACACAATAAAATAACGAGTGGAAATTTGACAAAGACACGGATGGGAAAATACTTAAACTCTGATGCCGTGGAGAGATCGAAGTGGCTTCCTCGCTCAAGGAACAGGACACGGAATTCTCAAATATTTGCGTTTAATCCAAGATGGCTGCCATACCACTTCACATATGATGTCACAATTATCACAAAAACATTATACATGCGTGTTGCTCCTACGCTGAAAGTTTTGTCACAATCGGATATGTGGTTGTTGAAAAAAAAAGAAAAGGTTTAGCCCGTACGGACAGATGGACGTACATACGGATGGTTGGACGGATAACCCGAAAACATAATGTCTCCAGCCACCTTGGGGGCAGAGGCATAAACAAATAATAATAATAATAAAATACCATTTCGGAGCTTCCGAACTTCCACTCCAATGTTCCACCAGCCATTTTAAGAAGCACCACACTGAGTCCACCCGAGATGTCAGACTCCCTTTGCATACAAAGTGAATGACATACTCATGTATGACTGAAGAAGTGACCAGATGGATGTGAATGGAGCCAGGAAAGTTATTCACAAGGAAAAGCAGGGCTATTGACATCCCACCAACTCGACCTGCACTGTTCGACCATGTAAAGTGGGCTGCATACTGAGGGACAGACAAATGGGGCCCTGCTTTCCTCCCTTCCCTCGAACTTCCTGATCCAAGGAACTGGGGTGGAATGAAAACCTCTGCAAGACGAGAGGAACCATTGCGGACCACACTCCCTGAGGCAGCACGTTCCTGTTATGAATTACTCTATTGTAGATGCAATGAAGGGTGCAAAAGACACTGCAAGTGTTTCAGGGCAGCCTTGAAGTGCACAGCTCTTCTGTAAAGGTCCTGGAGAATGTGACAATCGATAGACAATAACAGTTTGATGAATGACATCACCTGCTCATTGTATGTATTTTGCAATACATAGCTACAGTCATGGCCAAAAATATTGGCATGCTTGCACCTTTTTCAAATAACTCACAATTTTCTCAAAAAATAAGTTGAAATTGACAAAAGTATTTGGTCTCCACAATTGCTTATTTCACTGTTAATATTACGGAACCTTTGTTTTTGAATCTGAACTTAATATATCCTTTTAAAATCAGAAAAAAAAAAAATGGAATTGACAAAATTATTGACACCCCAGACTTAGTATTTGGTAGCACAGCCTTTGGACAAAATAACTGCAGTCAAGCACTTCCGAAAGCCATGAATGAGCTTCCTGCACTTCTCCAATGGCAGTTTGGCCCACTCTTCTTGTGCAAACTGCTCCAGTTCTCCCAGATTTGAAAGGTGCCTTCTCCCAAATGCTGTTTTCAGATCTTCCCAAAGGTGTTTAATGGGATTTGGATCTGGACTCATTGTTGGCCACTTCAGAACAGTCCAGCATTTTGGCTTGAACCATTCCTGGGTGCTTTTTGAAGTGTGTTTGGGCTCATTGTCCTGCTGCAAGACCCATGACCTTCGACGGAGACCCAGCTTTCTGACACTGGGTCTCCATTGTGCTCCAAAATGCCTTGGAAATCTGATTTCATGATGCCATGCACACATTCAAGGCACCCAGTGCCAAAGGCAGCACAGCAACTGCAAAACATCACTGAACCTCCTCAATGTTTGACTGTAGGGAAGGTGTTCTTTTCTTTTAAGGCTTAATTTTGTTTTCTGTAAACATAGAGATGATGTGCTTCCTAGTGTTGGCTTAGCGGTTAGGGTGCCGGCTTGGGATCCTAGGATCCTGGGTTTGAATCCCGGTCGATCGCTGAATTAACGCCAGGGGGGTTGACTCAGCCTGTCATTCTTCCGAGGTCGGCAAATTGAGTACCAGCTCGCTGGGATGAATGATCCCGGTGTGCACCCCGGTTAGAATAGGTACACCGTGTCCCTGCGCATCGTAAGAGGCGACTAAGGGTTGAAGTCAGGAAGCGCATCCGGCCATAAAAACATTGCCTCAAACAGGGAACCATGATCGTCATGGGGCCCGCAAGGCTAACCCCCGCTCTCGCGGGGGAAATGGCCTTAAAACGATCATTCATTCATTCATTCATAGAGATGATGTGCTTTACCAAAAAGCTCTAATTTGGTCTCATCTGTCCACAGGACATTCTCCCAGAATGATTTTGGCTTTTCAGGTGCGTTTTGGCAAACTCCAGTCGGGCTTTCTTATGTCTCTCTCTCAGCAGTAGGCTCCTACCATAGAACCCCCTTTCAGAGTTGGCCACGGATGGTGCGAGTTGAAACTGTCGTACCTTGTGTCTGAATGTCAGCTTGAAATCTGTTTGGCAGATCGAGGTGCTTTCTCCACCATTCGAACAATCCTTCACAGCAATCTTAGATAAAGTTTTCTCTTGCGGCCTCGTCCAGGGAAGTTGGCAACAGTGCCATGGGCCTTAAACTTCCTGATAACATTGTGTACAGTGTACACAAGAACATCAAGTCTCTGTAGATGGACATGTAGCCTTGATTGTCCATACTTGGCTACAATCTTGGGTCTGACCTCCAAAACCTCCTATGGTTTTCTTTCTTTTCTCCATGCTCATTGTGGTACACACAGTGACACAAAACAGCAGAATGACTCCTTTTCTCTATTCAAACTGGTTGAATGAGTGTTTTTAATATTGCAGGCACCTACAACCCACCATAGTTGAGTTCAATTCCAAAGCAAAGGAGAATCACCTGCTTGAAATCTAATTAGTTCTCCTAACTTCTAAAAGGTATCAATAATATAGTCTGTGCCATTTTAGGATTTCTGTGTGGAATAAGCTGAGATTTCGTAATTTTTTCAGCTTTTTTGGTTTTGTTCCACTGCAAACCAAAGAAATACATCTGCGGATATTTACATCACAATATTTTTTATTTTCAACAATTTTCTGGAAGAAATGGTGCATTATTTGAAAAAAGTGTAAGGGTGCCAATATTTTTGGCCATGACTGTATGACATTGCATCAGGAGATAATTTGCGAATGTATCCTCTTTTTTATGTAGTGACCAGAAAAACGACCGTCAAAAATGACGGGTTGGAACAGTTTATTCGATGGTGCAGCCTCGTGACCATGCAAAAGTCTGAAGCCTCGGCCTAGTGTCAGGTGTGCTTCTATCTCCTTTATTTATTAATTAGACATCCTAGGGATGTAAATGAACTCTCGTTTTACTCTGCGCTTGTTGCACATCACATGCAGCGAATTTCACCTCAAAGCACCTTGAACAGGGTGAGCCAGAAATATGGTTATTTTTAACACTCGTGTAAAGGTAATAAAAAGTTGTATTTCAAAACAAATTCTCACAAGAAAGTGAAGCACATAACATTCCATTTATTTGTGGAAAAGAACATCTTGGAGGCGCACCATTTCGTCTGACACATTCCTCCAATCTTGGATGCCAATTATTCATGACGTTCTGCAACATGACCACGTCAATATCATTGATTTCGCGTTTGATGTTTTCCTCAAATTCATGAAAAATTTGTGGACGGTTAAAATACACTTTGTCCTTTAGATATGACCACAAGAAATAATCACATACATTCAAATCGGGTGACCTTGCTGGCCATGGAATATCGCCGTTTCTGGAAAGGACATGCTTTGGAAAGAGTGCCCTTACAGTAGTCATGGACACTCTGGTGGTGTGGGAGGTTGGACCATCTTGCTAAAACCCCACAATTGGGCTCATTTCTGCAAATCTTTTAAATTGTCCGGAGAAGAAGTTAGAAACCATATCAGTATATCGAGCTGCAGTAACAGTGACGGTGACGGCATTTCCATTACCTTTCTCAAAGAAGTAAGGCCCGATGATGCCGAACGACGAAAGTGCACACCACACTGTGACTTTGGGACTGTTTAACGGTTTCGTGTGCATTTCTCTTGGGTTTTCGGCTGCCCGAAAACGAGTATTTTGCTTGTTGACAAAGCCACACAGATGAAAATGTGCTTCATCGGACATGAACAAATTGTTAGCAATGTTTTGGTTTTCATTTCCGTCCATAAATGAAAGTATTCCCTCACAAAGTGAAAGAGCATTCTTTACCCGACCAGTTCCACATGGTCACTCAAGTGTTCTGCCTCCAAAAAATAAAACTAAATCAGTAAAAAATAGAAAATAATAAAAATGCATGTTATGTACTTCAATATCATGATTGAATTCATTTTGAAATACAATTTTTTAAATTTCCTTCACACGAATTTCAAAAATTCTGGCTCACCCTGTATTTATTCTTATTTTAAATAAATGCTTCTGTACACCGCCATTGAGACTCGGTTTGCAAGCCACTGTCTACAATTCCAATAGAAGAGACATATTTACTCTTATGGAAAATGTTTTTCGAGTTTGTTTTATCCTCAAAAGTATACGATGGTGAATGCATTCATGTTAAAAGATTGGCCTTTAAAATCTACCCTTATGAAGGGGGACAAACTGACATTGTGTTTTATCTGGTAGATGAGTGCCCCGAGTGTCCCAAGTGTGCTCCAGGTTTAACTATCTTCAATAGTTTCACTGTAAAACATAGTTCATTAATGTTCAGAGTTGTCATGTCACAATAAGTGGCATTCACATCACATGTATACCTGTTTTTTGGTAAGTGCTATAAAGAATACCACATGGATATGCAGACTCATTTTTGCCCATATACACATTTGTGGTAAAACTATGCTATTTTGGTTAACATCCTGGCTCTGAGATACACATTTCACTTGATCTTTGCCTTTATCAAACCAATCTGGCAGTGACCAGCACTACAAAGCAACAATAAATACATGGCAGCCATCTTGAAAAATAGTGCGTTGCATTTGTTTTTCGCTCACCTGGACTTTAGTCCAGTGAGCTTATGCGATCGAGCAGTGTCCATATGCGAGTGAGTGAGTGAGTCCGTAAACACTTCAGTCATTATCACTTGAACCAAACACACAGTTTTGATAAAACTTGACCACAAGCTTCATATCGATACCTAACAAAGGTGTATTGACCGCATCAAAATATGCGCTCAGAGGGGTCTACGTGGGCAGGGAGAGGGAGGGGGGATTTGACCCACCAAAATAGGTATTAGCTCTCTTCTCCGAAACTACACACACAATTCTGATGAAACTTGCCCACAACCTTCACAACCCTTGATGTACCAATGTATGAAGATATAAGGTGGTTTGAAGGTATAAGGTGGTCTGAAGGGTTTTGACCCCACCCAAAACAGGTACCCACTCTTCTCTGAAACTACACACACAATTTCAATGAAACTTGATCACAACCTAAATCGCCCATAACGTACCACCAAAGTTTGTTCACATCATTAAAATATCAGGGTTTGAGGGTGTCTGTGGGGGTGGGGTTGAGTGACTTTTGCCTCTGATTCAGGTGAGCTTCAGGACCCACAGTCTCTTTTTTTTTTTTTACTGAGTTTGGAAAGGTGGTCCCATCAAGAGAATGGATAGATAAAAAATTATACTTACACAATCAGGTTCGTTCCTTCTCACACTAAACACCGAGTTCACACTTGATACCTGGGGTGTGTTCAGTTACCAAGCAGCTTGCTATCGCTTTCTAAGTCAGCCGTTCCTTATCAACCATTTCTGCCATGATCTTTCCTGGGAAAACCACATTTCAAATCTGGCCTCCAAAGCCAGTCACCGACTGGGCATTCTCCGTCGTGCGAAGTCCTTCCTTGGCACACCTGAGCTCCTCACCACATACAAGGCTTTCATCTGCAGCTCAATGGAATACTGCTCTCCCCTCTGGGCTGGTGCTCCTGCCTCACACCTAGCTCGTCTTCACGCTGTTGAAACCAAAGCATTCAGAATCATTGGAATCTCCCATGATGAAGCTAATTCCAAGGGCCTCTCACTCACTCACCGCAGGCAGGTTGGTGGTCTTTCAGTCTTCTACCGACTCCTCTCTGGCCTTGCGGGGGGGCCCCAAGCCCCCCCCCCCCAGCTCTCTCTTGGCTCTGTCCCTCAAATATTCCTACAGGTCACACAAGATCTGCCTGCAACCCTCTTATGGTTAAACTGCCAAAATCAAGACTCTCTGCTCACCTTCACTCCTTCATTCCTCTTTTCTCCCGCCTCTGGAACAAGCTCCCTCACTCTCTTCAATCCCACTCCACCCTCCAGGTCTTTAAAACAGCTGTTCACCACCATCTCCTATCTTCCCCCATTCAAAACCTTGATCTTTTCTACCCCCGCTAATTTCACCCCAATTCCACTTTTTTGAAATACCAACTTCTGTCCTGGAAGTCCTTGGTGTCCTTGTGTTTTATACTTCTCCCCCCGTCCCCCCACGCCCCCCACGCCTCCTCCCCCCCAAGCCCTCTCCCTCCCACACATCTCCCTGCTCTCAAATGTTGTGTTTGTGTGCTTCCCCTTCTCTCCCAATCTCGTCTTCCGCTCCCTCTTTTTATATATTTTGTTTGTCTGGTTGATTTGTTTGTGAAGTAAATGTTAGCTCTTTCACGAGCCTCGATTCAGTATACAAAAAAAAAAAAAAAAGCTTGCTCAGTGCTTAAAATCAAGCGAGCCATTTGACGAGTGTTCTCCAAGTTGATTGCCTCTGCTGCCGAAGGTGGACAGACATTATGTTTCCACCGTCTGTTTGTCTGTCTGTTGGATATCTCAAAAGGTTGTGGGCAGATTCATACAAAATCTGGTGGAGAAGTTGTGTGTTTGCCAAACAAAAATAGATTCAATTTTGGTGAAGATCCAAATCCAGATCAGATTAATTTTTTTAAGTCATTCATCACCATTGAAAGATAGGGCCAAAAACAATACGAAGCACGATATCTCAAAAAGTTGTGGACGAGTTATGCCAAAACTTGGTGGAAGAGTTGGGTAGGTAACAAGATCAAGTCGATTAGATTTTGATTCGGGTCTGAATCCAGATATATCAGACCCTGGACTATCAGTGGGATACAAAAGGGCTCCATCGATTGCCATTCTAATTGATAATGGAACACATCCCTGCCTATATCTATTATTACCCTTGCTGGAGGAGAGGGTACTGCATTTGGGTCAGTTTGTCTACACAGAACGTGAGTGTGTGTATTAATTACATTTTTCCCTGCACAACCCTAAGACCCATTAAAGTAGGGGTTCCCAACCGGGGGTGCGACAAAGAGTGGCTTGTGTCCTTGTGTCAGACTCAGCCACCTACCAGTGTGCCTTTTGAACATGTCATAAAACTTTTAAGTCTTTCTTTCTCTCTTTTTCTTCTTTCTCTTCTTTCTCTTTTCTCTCTCTTTCTCTTTACACACACACACACACACACACACACACACACACACACACACACACACACACACACACACACACACACACACACACACACACACACACACACACACACACACACACACACACACACACACACACACACACACACACACACACACACACACACACACACACACACACACACACACACGAAAAGAAAGAAAGAAAAAAAGGATGGGAGATCAACCAAGATTGTTGTCATTAAACGCGTGATTCGTTGAACGGTGACTCGAGGTAAATGCTCAAATTTTCTTCAAATTAAAGTTTGACCACTCAATATTAAAAGTGAATTTTTTTTTTTTCCTCATCAACCGCTGTCACAATGGGAACCCAACGGGTTCACGGGTCATCTCGTGTATTTTTTTTTTTTTTTATGTGTAGCTTAAATTGCTTCCCCATGACGAAAAATCACCGCACGCCACTGCAAACAACGTCTCAAACCAAGTCAAACATGTTCCAATCCGTATACTTTATTCATTTTTTTTGTCTTTTTTCAGCACAAACTCTTATCGTGTAGCAACTTGTTATAACCTGTATACACCATTGTATACTTTTTACATATTTTTATATTTTTTTCTCATATTAGCTGATATTTTTCTCTTTCTGTTTTGCAGATTAACCCTTCATCATGTCAAAAAGAAGGAAATGGAATGATGACTGTGTGCGCTTTGGTTTCACTTGCATAACGGGAAATGATGGCTTTCAAAAACCCCAGTGCACTCTTTGTAGCGTTTTCTTTTCCAACTCAAATCTGAAACCATCCAAGCTTCAATAGCACTTCAAGAACAAGCATGGCGGAGCTGATGTTGAAGGACATGATGTTGGGTCATTGAAAATCAAAAGACCTCGTTTTGATTCTGTAGGAACTCTTCCAAAGTTGGGTTTCGTTTGTTGAAAAACGACTACTTCTTGCTTCATACCAAGTGGCATATGCAGTGGCCAAATCCAAGAAGCCCCATACAATTGCAGAAGATCTCATCAAGCCATGTGCACTGGAAATGGCAACAACTATCCTGGGCAAAGAAGCAAGAAAAAGATTTGAACAGGTGCCCCTATCAAATAATGTCATTCACAACCGAATCAGTGATTTGAGTGATATTTTGGACCAAGTCATCTCAGATATCAGAGCTCGTCCTCTTAAAATCCCCATTCAGTTGGATGAGTCAACTGATGTCCCCAGTTGTTGTCAACTCATCACATTAGTGAGGTATGTCAATGATGGTGATGTGAAGGAAGATTTCCTGTTTTTTGAAGATTTGAAAACAAGCACAACTGCAAAGGATGTGATGCAGCTGGTGAAGGACTTATTTGCCAAACATGATTTAGATATCAGTCATTGGTTCTGTGTACACTGACAGGGCACCTGCAATGCTTGGAAATAAATCTGGCTTTTCTGCATTGATGAAAAAGGAGATTCCAGACTTGCAAGTTACCTATTGTTTTCTTCATCGGCATGCTTTGGCATCAAAAACATTGCCTCCAAATTTGAAGAAAGTCCTTGATACTTGTGTGAAAATCATCAACTGGATCAGGGGACGTGCTTTGAACCATCGCATCTTCAAATCATTTTGTGAAGATCTGGGAAGTGAGCATTCTGTTTTGCTTTTCCACACAGAAGTCCGTTGGTTGTCACGAGGACAAGCTTTAACCTGCTTCTTTGAACTGCGGGAAGAAATCAAAGTTTTTCTGGAAGAGCGTGAATGTGATCTGGTTGGGGCATTGGAATCACAGCAATTCGCCCAAATGCTGGCTTACTTAGCTGACATTTTCACTCGTATGAATGACCTGAGTGTTTCTCTTCAAGGAAAAGGGATAAACATATTGAAGGCTTGTGAAAAGTTGAATGCCTTCAAAGAAAAGTTACGTCTTTGGTGTCAAAGGATGGAAAGAGGCAATCTCTCAAATTTTCCTTTACTTGAAGAGGTGGTTGATGATGCTTGATCCATAACTCCTACTGTGCGTGAAGAAATTGTGGCTCATTTGGAAATGCTGTCAGAATCGTTTGATGGATATTTTGCTGCAGGAGACCTGAAGATTTCAGAAGAATGGATCATGAATCCATATTCCGACAATATGGAGAAAATGTCAAATGATGAAGAACTGAAGGAAGATCTTATTGCTTTGCGGACAAATCGAGCTCTTGAAATGCAATTTGAAAGCAAGACTTTGGAGGAGTTTTGGTGTGCAGCACTGGATATGTTCCCAAGACTTGGTGGAAAAGCACTCAGTGTCCTCATTCCATTTGCAAAGACTTGTGTGAATCTGGATTCAGTTCTCTTTTTTCAATCAAGACAAACTCCAGGAATCGCCTGAATCCACAGGCAGACCTGCGGATCGCAGTCAGCAAGAAAGTTCCACGTTTTGACAAAATTATGAAAGAGAAGCAGGAACAAAGAAGTCATTGAATTTTATGTTCACAATTGGGATCGATTTTACGGTTTCATTTTTTTTTCTGAATAAATTAGAATCTAATTGCTCAATTTATATTTGCATTTCATGCACAAACCGTTGACTACCTGATGGTGCGTAGGCGAGATAGGGGGCACCTCTGGGACACAAAGGTGATCCCGGGGGAGGAGGCTGTTTAACAGCACCACTTGGTTGTCTGCGACATAAGGGTGAAAGGTGCGAGGAGAGCTCGGCGGGTGAAGTACCAACCGAGAACGAAGGTGTGGAGGTTGAAAGAGGTGACAGTAAGGGAGGCATTAAAAGAGAGGCTGAGTAGGGTCGAGGATGATGTGGTTGAGCTTGAAAGTGGTTGGATGTCAATGAAAGGTAGTCTGTTGGGAGCCGTTAGTGAGGTATGTGGATGGACAAAAGGACCACAGAGGCACTCGGAAACATGGTGGTGGGATGATGAAGTTGGAAAGAGGATTGACGAGAAGAGGAAGAAGTTCAAGGAGTGGCAGAAGGCGAAGGGTACGGGAGCAGAAACAGCAGAGCATGAAAGTTATAAGGCAGCCAGGAAGGCTGCAAAGAAAGAGGTAGCAAAGGCGCAGGAGGCATGTAGGAAAATGTTCGGAGAACGCTTGGATTCGGAAGAGGGTCAGAGAGCAGTATTCAGGATTGCAAAGCAGATAGCGAAAGAGAGGTGTGATGTGATGGGGGTGAGTTGCTTGAAGGATGAAGTGGGACAAATCGTTGTCGACCCAGATGGAATTAAAGGAAGATGGAAAAGATATATGGAAATGCTGTTGAATACAGAGAATGAATGGGATGGCAACATAGAGAGTAACCCAGTTTTAGGACCGGCAGAGAAGATAACTGAGAAGGAAGTTGAGGAAGCGATAAAAGCAATGAAGGGTAGAAAAGTGGGAGGGCCGACGGGAGTTGTGGGAGATATGTTGAAGGCAGCAGGAAGTTGGGGTGTGAAGAGAATGACAGAGATCTGTAATCTGGTGGTGAAAGAAGGCCGCATTCCAGTGGATTGGGAACTGAGTACCCTCGTCCCTCTATACAAGGGGAAAGGTGACCCTCTGGAGTGTGGCT
Source organism: Myxine glutinosa (assembly GCF_964187855.1). Taxonomy (NCBI): domain Eukaryota; kingdom Metazoa; phylum Chordata; class Myxini; order Myxiniformes; family Myxinidae; genus Myxine; species Myxine glutinosa. The sequence continues at coordinate 27,817,918 of NC_136266.1, read as the reverse complement.
CGTACCGAGCGATAAAGTTATTGGAGCATGGAATGAAGGTATTGGAAAGGGTGTTGGAGAGGAGGATAAGGAAGAAAGTGAAGATCGACGAAATGCAGTTTGGATTCATGCCAGGAAGAGGAACGACAGATGCGCTTTTCATTGTGAGGCAGTTGCAGGAGAAGTACATGGAGAAGAGGAAGAAGTTGTTTCTTGGGTTTGTTGATCTGGAGAAAGCATTCGATCGGGTTCCACGCAAAGTATTGACATGGGCTTTGAGGAAGTTACGAGTGGAGGAATGGTTGATCAGAGTCGTGATGGCAATGTACAAAAGAGCGCGCACAGCTGTAAGGACGAAGGACGGGAACAGTGGTGAGTTTGAGGTGAAGGTGGGAGTGCATCAGGGGTCGGTACTAAGTCCACTACTATTTGTAGCTGTGATGGAGGTGCTGGCTCAGAACGTAAAGGAGGGTTTACCGTGGGAGTTGTTGTATGCAGATGATCTGGTGTTGATTGCAGAAAGTATGGATGGACTGAAGGAAAAGATGAACACGTGGAAGGAATGTATGGAGACAAAAGGTCTGAAGGTGAATATCGGAAAGACGAAGGTGATGGCAAGTGGTAAAGCATGTGTTGAGGTGGAAAGAACTGGGAAGTGGCCCTGTGCTGTGTGTAGGAAGGGTGTCGGAGTGAACTCCATTCAGTGCACAATGTGCGCTGAGTGGGTTCATCAAAAATGTAGTGGTCTGAGAGGGTCATTAACCAGTGTGGCAGCTACATTCAAATGTAAGGTGTGCACAGAGGGAGCTGCAGATGGAGGAAATGTTGAGTTGGATCTTGGAGACGGCGTGAAGCTGGAAGGTGTGAAAACATTTTGCTACCTCGGAGACATGCTGAATGGAGAAGGTGGATCAGACTCGGCAACGGTTGCTCGAGTGAGATGTGCATGGAAGAAGTTTCGGGAATTGAGTGGCGTGCTGATGATGAGGGGAGTGTCGTTGAAGCTGAAGGGAAAGGTGTATGCTGCATGTGTGAGAAGTGTTATGATTTATGGGAGCGAGACATGGGTAATGAACGTAGAGCAGCAACGAAGGTTGGAAAGGGTGGAAATGCGAATGCTCCGACGGATGTGCGGAGTATCGTTGAGAGAGAGGAAGACAAATGATGAATTGCGAAAGATGATGGGAATAGAGCCTGTGATTGATGCTGTGAAGAGGAACAGGTTGAGATTGTTTGGTCATGTGTTGAGGAAGGATGAAAGTGACTGGTTGAGAAGAGTGATGGAAATGAATGTAGAAGGAAGTAGAAGACGGGGAAGACCGAGAAAGACTTGGCTGAAGATGGTGGAAGAAGAAATGCGGGCAAGGGGGTTAACAAGGAGAGATGCAGAAAATAGGGCAAAATGGAGAAGATCGTCATGGGGACCGCAAGGCTAACCCCCACTCTAGCAGGGAAAATGGCCTTAAAATGCATGTTGTTTTGTTGTTGTATGCACAGTTAAAATCTTATTTTTTTAGTTCGATTTGTTCACCCACAGTATTGTATGTGGTTCAATTTGTGGTTCAAAAATATAGAAGTCATTGAATTTTATGTTCACAATTGGAATAGATTTTACCGTTTCATTTTTTTTTCTGAATAAATTAGAATCAAATTGCTCAATTTATATTTGCATTTCATGCACAGAGTTAAAATCTTATTTTTTTTAGTTCGATTTGTTCATCCACAGTATTGTATGTGGTTCAATTTGTGGTTCAAAAATTTGACTTCTTCATCTTCAAATGTGATATTACTTTTGTAGGGGGTGCGAACATTAACCAAATATTTCCTAGGGGTGTGGGGCATAGAAAAGGTTGGGAACCACTGCATTAAAGACTCAAAAGACTCAAAGTACCCAAAATACCCCAAAAACCCTTAAATACACTGAATACTTAAAAGCCTCAGAAGATGTTCAGGTAACCAATCTCTGATTGCTCTTCACTTCAACGCGGTTCTGAACCGTGAATCATTTTAAACACAGATCCGCTGTTTACCTGCGGGGTCGAGCCACGCCCACAGGCTGACGGGGTTTTCTGTCAGCACTGAACGCGATCACGTGATCCAGCGCATCGTGCGGATTTTCTGTGTGACCCGTGAGCGCTGCAAACCCCAACACCAGCAACAGCAACAACGAGGAGGAGGCCGATGGTGAAACGCGTGCCGACATCATGCCAGATCGTGGACGTGGCATAAGCCTAAGAGACGCACTCCAGGAACGCAAATCTTCTTCTTTACACAATTCTTTTTCCTCAATGAATTTCCTGTTATAAGAGGGAAATGGACTAAATATTAGCATTAGTGACATACGGCATACTCTTACCTTAAACCTTAGGAGGAAAAATGCCCAAAATGTTAATTTTCGTCTCTCTGCGGAAAATGCAGCCGCTAATTATTCCGCCTGAGCCAACAACGGCCGCGTAAGAAAAACAAATCTCCATGCACGGAAGGTTCACATCCTGATTCTCACAAAAACTTTTCCTTAAGCAACTTTCCAAATAGACAAGGATAAATGTTTGTATTTCAATGACAGGTCTTGCAATATATATGATGAACCCTGGCGTACCGAATATGCAGGTATCCTGGAGAAAAGGGCGATTTGCAAGTTGAACGGTATATAATATAGTATTGTAGCGGTTACCGCTGGGTGTACACTAAACAAGAATGTATCAATTGAATGCAGGTTTATTAGCAACAACGATGAACAATCAATCTGCAAGACAAAGAAAGCGATGGTAGATATTAGAATAAGATAATAGATACAGAATATGCAAATAACAATGCGCAGTATTACACAAGATGAGAACGCAATAGAGAACAGCACCATACAAGAGTTGTCTATCTCCCTTTCCCAAAAACGTTCAATTGTGACACAGAATAGAACGAAACTGGAGACCGAGAAAAAGGATCACATGAGTTTATAATTGATATTCTTCTGAATTGAATCGGGCTGGTGGTTTGATAATTCGCTTCGGGCGGCCCGTCACCACCCGATCAATCGTCGGAGTCCTCTGAGGGCAGTTCGTAATTTCCTGGTCCATTGTGGGAGTCTCCGGTGGGTGGTTCACTATCGCCCTGTCCGACGCCGGAGTCCCCTCCAGCTGGTCCATCATCACCCGAACCGTCAAGGGGGCAGAAATAGGCAGTGACCGTGGAGGTGTGGCGGTGGTCTGCACATGTGGTTGGTTAGCGACTCTCGCGGGTGGTGTCATCGCGGTAGTGGAGCGGAATGTCTGTGATGGTAAGCCTGGCGCAATGACACGTTGGGGTTTACCCTTCTGGGGAGTGGTAACAGGATTGAGACAGACTCTTGGAGCGGCGATGGGTTGGGTACCAGACATTAAGTATTTCGGTACGATTGGCATAACACTTGGCATAACGGTTGGCAGCATGCCACTTTTGCCAGTCGTAGTGGGAGTTGTCATGCTGAAAGGCGTAAAACGTCGCAGGAACTTACGATTCCGGAGAGTGATTCTTCCGGAGCCATCCACCTTGACAACGTATTGATCGAATTGTTTTACCTCAATCACGGTTCCGGTCCGGTCCCATTTTCGTGGTTCCAGGCCGGTCTGGTTCTGGATCCGGACATGGTCCCCGACGGCCAGTGGAGGTAGTTGTGTCGTGTGTTCAGAGAGTCTTTCGATCTCCCTGGCATGCCGAATGCGCAAAGCTTCCTCACGATTGTTGCGTGTTTCCCGCCAGGTGTCCGATGGCAAGTATCTGCCTGGGATGATGGGTATGAAGTCCTTGACTGGCCTCTTGAAGATGATCATGGCTGGAGACAACCTCGTGTCCTGATCCGGTGCATTCCGGTACTGGAGTATTGCACGTTGGAACCGATCAGTGTCTAGTTCACCATTGGAACCAGTGTTATCGGTGATCATTCTTTTCGATGTTTTGACTGCGATCTCGGCACGACAGTTGCTGTGTGGGAAGGCAGTGGATGACAACCGATGGTTAACGCCCCATCGACGCAAGAAGTCTTGGGTGTCATGTGCCGTGAATTCTGGCCCACAGTCAGATGCCAATTCGTCGGGGATACCATAAGTGGCGAAGTTCGACCGCAGACATTTCACTAGGCCTTGTGCCCCGCCAGTTGTTAGCTGAATGATTGGCCAATTAGAGTAACGATCAACGGTGACCAAATAACTCCGACCCTTGTGATGAAAGTAATCTGAACAAACGTACTGGAAAGGGTAGGCAGGTTCAGCTGAGGCTGTAGGTGGAGCGCTTGGTTGCGATGGGGCCATCCGATTGCAGTGTGAGCAGCGATTGCGCATCTCATGAATCTGGGGAGTGATTCCAGGCCAAAAGATCGAGCTGCTGGCCCGGGTGGTCATAGCCGTGACTCCTTGGTGAGCAGCATGAAGATTCTCAAGGACAAGCTTCCGTAGCTTCGGTGGGATGATAATCCTCCCCTCGTAGACCACTATGCCATCAATAGTGTAGAGGTGTTCACGGAAGGGAAAGTATTCCAAAATGGACACAGGGAAATCGTCCCGACTGGCAGGTAGACCCTGCTCAATAGAATTGAGTAACTGCAGCATCTGAGTGTCACTTGCTGTTTCGTCCCGAACATCGTCCCAAGTGACGGACCGCACAGAATCGAGTGTCTTGATGGCTGCCATAGAAATAGCCATTTCCATGCCAGTGTCGTCATCTGTGGTCCACAGCCCAGTCAAGGTGTGCTGTCTTAGTGTAGTCGATGTGGCCACATCCATAATGGAGGAAATGTCATCCACCAGTGGCAGTCGTTCCGATGGTCTGGCACCCGACGGATGTCGTGAAATCGCATCTGGTACGCAGTGTCGTTTTCCCGGGATGTGGATAATTCGGAAACGATATGCTAGGGTCCTTTCTTTCAAGTTGGCAAGCCGCGTGTTATGGATGTCCTCTAATCGTCTGTCACCAAGAAGCTTGATTAAGGGCTTGTGATCGACGGCAATAATCAGGTTCTTGCATCCCAACACAAAATACTTTACTTTTTCCAGGCTGTCCGCCACTGCTAGAGCTTCACCCTCTATCGGAGCATAGCGCGACTCCGCTGCATGGGTGAAGCGGCCTCCAGCAAGGGTGATTTTCCAGCCATCGGGGCAGCACTGTGGGGTTTCACCAGGGCATCTGCAGTGTTTTTGGAGGAGCCAGAAGCCAATCCCATCCTTCGACCAGTCAGTTGCGAGACATGTTGTCCGTTCCTTGTCAAAGATCCGGACCCCATTTGCGACTTCAGATATGATGAGTCGTTTTGATTCTTCGAATAGGGATTGTAGTGTTGCATCCCAGTAGAAGGGGGTGCATGGTTTTAGGAGGTCCCGAAAAGGTCGCATCCTCTCGGTCATGCTGAAGCAGTATGTTACCTGATTGACTAGCCCAAACCAGGAGCGAATGTCAGTAATTGTTTTTGGTGTGGGGAAGTCCTGTATCGCTTGGAGATACCTTTGGCATGGTCGTACACTGTCCATGGTGATCTCGAATCCAGCGAATTCGACCGTGTCCTGACCAAAATGGAATTTCGTCGGATTTTGCGTAATCCCATTACGGCCGCACAGGTCGAGCCAGTTGCATGTCTGAAAAAAGCTCTCTTCCAATGTGTCGCTCCACATGATGGTATCATCAATACATTTGGACTTGTTTTTGAAGTCCGATACAATTTCGTCAAATCGTCTGGAGTATCCATCACCTGAAGCGATGTAACCTTGGGGAGTGGTGCAGTAACGGTATCGGCCCCATGGTGTGATGAACGTTGTCAGATGGCGGTCACATTCTCTGATTGGAACGCTGTGATAGCCATTCCAGGCGTCTGTTACCGTCTTTTTGGTGTTATGTGGCACCGCCATTGCTTGATGGAAGGGTGACTGGGTGTGGTGGGTCTCACGTGTGCAGTGCGCATTCAGTGGTTGCAGATCAACTGTCCTCCGTGGGGTCCCATCCTTCTTTGGACAGACGACCATTCTGCTGCACCATGTCACTGGTTCACCAATTGGCACCGGTTCCAGAACCCCTAACCTGATGTCGCGATCGATACCAGCCTTGACTTCTGCCTGCCAGTGTAAGGGGACAGGCACTGGGGTGTGCACCGCTTTTGGTGTTGCCTCGGGGTCAACCATCAGTGTGAGAGGCGGACCTTCCATGTGGGGTAGTGGCTGGTGTTCGCAGACATTGAATGTGCTGCTTTTGTAGTACTCCAGTAGCCATTTCTCCAGCCTCTCTCGGTTCTCGCCAGTGGCCGGAAATGGGATAGATGTAGGCAGTGTAGGGGGAAGCGATCTTTCCGGGCAGTTACAATTTGCATCGATAACTGCTGCCACTGCAGCACCAACTGTGTTGGATTCGCCAATGGTTGGGAAGCTACTAGACACGAGGCCTAGATCGACGCATGCTTCACGACTGAGATACATGTTCCGTGTGTCAGGTGAGATGTAGCAGATTTGTCGGGTTTCAATAATGTCGCCATTGGCTGTGCGACCAGACAGGTGTAGGAGCATGGCGCCGATAATCCGGACCCTTCCACTGTTAACAGCATTCATCTTCAGGTTGACAGGTAACAGGTCTTCATTACGCAGCCCGAGTTTGTGGAAAATATTAAGTCCTGTGAGGCAGCTTTGACAGCCAGTGTCGGCCATGGCCTGGAGCCTGGCCGATTTAGGTCGGGATGACAGTGGCTGGCCGAAATGGTCATAAGATTCCTTATCGATCCGTGCTATGAGTTTTATGTATGGCTGTGGTTGAGACTTCTTCTTGGTCCAGCCAGAGAGGTGGTCAAATATATGGTGGTCGAGGTGTAGTGGAGTTGACAAGGTGGCCATGGCCCTTTTAATTTGCGGCTTCCAAATGGCCGTTTCTCGTTCCGTGACAGAGCAGAGGAGATCGTGGACCTGGCTGCTTTCTTCCACATCATGAGCATCCATTGATTTGTCCGTAGGTTTGTTGTCCGCCTTTTTCGTGCCTCCCCGGCAGACATGTGCAAAATGGCCGCGAGTGGCGCATTTACTGCATGTTTTCCCGTAGGCATTGCAGAATTGACGCCTTTGGTCGATGTTCGGCTGTTTGCCATGACCAGTTTTGCCGCAATAACTACAAATGGCCGCCTGCTTGTCGGTAGTGATCAGGGCTCTTTTGTTCTTCCAGTTTTTGTATTGGCTTGCGCCATGAGCGCCTTCACTATCGAGCAAGGCATTCTGGGAACGTTTCCCTGCTTCCTTGGCCTCGACGAAAATGAGAACTTCCTCCAAGCTCATGTTCTGATTTTGATCGCCGAGAATGTCCTGTTGTATATCTTGATCGGCGAGTCCTCGACATAGGACATCGCGAACCATGTCCTTGGTGTAGTTGACATCAGTAGGGGGATTGCATGAGCATACAACAGAAAACTTGCAGATCTCAGCTTGACCAGCCAGACGGGCTGCGTAGGTACGAATTGGTTCTTCTCGGTCCTGTCGCATGTTGTGGAGATTTACGCGGGACACCATGGTATTCTCCTCTCGGACAGCAAGGGACCGAATGGCTTGTAGTATAGCTGCCTCGTCCTTGATTTCAATGCGTGGGTTGCTGCGGTGGAGGTCACGTCGTAGGTTATCATCACAACATTCAAGGAGTTGAACGCGAACATCATTGCCGATTATCTGGGTCGCTGCCTTGTAACCATCCCATCTTCTGGTGAAATATTGCCAATCTTCGCTGGTACCGCCGGTTTGGATACGAGGACGGCTGACTTTGTCCGGTTTGGCTGGTGCAATGGACGTGTGAGTCATGGCGTGGATGGAGAGCTGGATAGCAGCAACGGCATTGTCAGTGCTGTCAGTAACGTAGACACAGCTCGGGAAGGGGCAGACTGCAGCAGGCATCTTCAGATGAGTTGATTGTTCATAAACAAGAATGTATCAATTGAATGCAGGTTTATTAGCAACAACGATGAACAATCAATCTGCAAGACAAAGAAAGCGATGGTAGATATTAGAATAAGATAATAGATACAGAATATGCAAATAACAATGCGCAGTATTACACAAGATGAGAACGCAATAGAGAACAGCACCATACAAGAGTTGTCTATTTCCAATCGCCTTGCACCTGCCAGGACGCGGCCAGGGCGCAAGCGCCATGCCGGGCTCGTCCGGACGGGCCCAGACGCGCCTCTCCCGGGCATGCCCGGACTCGCTGTTCCCGGGCTCGCCCGAACCTCCCGGGCACGCCCGGTCTCGTCTTTCCCGGGCTCGCCCAGAGCGTCCGGGCATGCCCGCTCTCGCCTTTCCAGGGCTCGCCCAGAGCGCCCGGGCACGCCCAGCCTCGCCTTTCCAAGGCTCGCCCAGGATGCCCGGGCAGGTCCAGACTCGCCTTTCCAGGACTCGCCCTTGACACCCGGGCATGCCCGGTCTCGCTTTTCCCGGGCAAACGCTCCGGCATAAATGTGTATATATTGTTACGGACCGCGGATAAGGATGTTGGTTTGCCGAGCGGATGGCACCGCGGCCGAACAGTTACCCCGACTAACCCGATTTCTGAACGTTGGCCAAAATCGCGCCACAGATATTCAATGGGGAAAAGACTAAAGCGAAGGATGTGAAGAAGAAGAAGAAGACAAAAAGGTTGGAAATACTACTAAATTTATTACTATGTACAGGTTTGAAAGAAACCAAGGAAGAAGGAAAGATAAGAAAATAATTTACAGAAGATATTAGAGACACAGTGCAACGCTAGCTTACCTACAGTCTTAATTAACCCAGGGACAGAACAAACAAGGACAGACTCACGCGGGGAATGATGATAGGAATGGCAGGAGGTGGATGGCTGGAGGGGGGGGGAAGGTTCAGCTGGACCCGCAGCACGGTCGGGTCGGGGATTAGCAGCCGCCACCCTTTATCGATCAGCTCGTTTAACAGCCGCCGTTCCTTCGTGGCCCTGCTCAAGAACTGCCGTCAAGGCCCCAAGCTGCTGTGGCTGAAGCTGCTGTGGCTGCTGCTGCTACTGCTGTGTGGACGTCGCGTGCTTTTCCAGGACTCATCTGAGGTGGGGGCGTCTTCTGTGGGTTATATATGCCACGCCCCTGAACCTTCGCGAACCTCCTTGATGTTTCTCTCCACACCCTCTCCAAGTCCAACCCCTTGTTCGTGGTTGGTTGAGTGGGGCTGACTCACTCCTCCCCTCTATGACGAGGTGGGGACACGCCTTTCTTTCCCGACCCGAGCACATGTTCAATGGTGGTTTTGGGGCGAAATCAACAACCCACAGCTGTAGCAAACCTGGCAAACTGCCCAGTGCAGTTGGTAATTGAGGCTTGGAGGGGATGTAATTGGCAGTTGAGGCTTGGCAATGACGCAGTTGGAAATGGAGGTTTTGGGAATAGGAATGAAAGTGGATCTATCTTGTTTCACTTGGTGCAATGGAGTGTCATCTTAATGGAAGACAAGGCCTTACCCTAATACACATAATAAGGAAATAAACTACTGAACAGGGGTGTTATGGTGTCCTCCATGTATGCTTTATGGAACTAACTACGGGAACGCCCTTTTGACCTTTATACAACCACAAACGGAGGGAGGAGGGGCGATATTTTCAACAACCTTTTACAACAACAATAAATAAATAAAAACCATTCTCATATCCACAACAATATATTGCTGCCCGATAAACGGGCTTTTCAGAGTACCCGAGTTTGATACGTGCAATAAAGCAACTCGGACGAATTTCCGTCTTTGGTCGCGTCAATCCTTTCGACTCGCATTGGAGCACAGCTCCTTCATTGGTGACCCCGAACATGGACACGGCAGTGGCTCTTAAACTGCCTACCTTCTGGGAGGCTCACGCGGCTGTTTGGTTCGCCCAGGCGGACTCCCAGTTCGCCCTGCTAGGCATCACCGCCGACGACACCCGCTTCCACCATGTCGTGGCAGCGCTCGGCTCCGCCACCGCGGCCCACGCCCTGAGCCTCCTCGAGCGCCCGCCAGCTGCTGACAAGTATGACGTGATTAAGACGCTCCTCCTCGACGCTTTCGCCCTCTCACCGGCGGCACGCACACGGCGCCTGCTCGACCTGCCCGAGCTCGGCGACACGCGCCCGTCCGAGCGCATGGACTACATGCTCTCGTTGCTCGGTGAGCACTCTCCAGATTTTCTGTTCCGCGAGCTGTTCCTTCGCCAGCTGCCTAACCCGGTACGCCTCGCCCTGGCTGGCACGTCGATCACGGATCCCCGCGCCCTCGCCAGGGAAGCCGACAAGATCTCCTCGGCGGGCCGGCACATCGGAGCGGCTACCTGGAAGCCGCCGCCGTCCGAGGCGACGCCCGAGCGCCCTGCACGGTTGGAGGCCGAACTGCCGGTGCAACTGGCGGCCGCCACGCTGCGCCGACCGCTTCCAACGCGACGGCCGGGGCCTCCACCTGACCAGGCGTGGTGTTATTACCACGCCAGGTTCGGACACAAGGCTCGGACCTGCCGACCCCCGTGCACTTTCGGCAAGTCGGGAAACGGCCGGGCCGGCGCTCATTACCAGCCATGAGCGCCGGCCACTCGGGCAACTTGCTTTTTATTAAGGACAAAGCGTCCGGGCGGCGTTTCCTTTGTGACACCGGTGCCCAACTGAGCGTCATACCCGCCTCCGAGCAGGACAGGCAGAACGCCGTTTGCGGCCCCTCTTTGGTCGCTGCTAATGGATCGGCCATACGCACTTTCAGCCCACGCAACATCACCCTCTGCTTCGGCAGCCAGCGCTTTCAGTGGACCTTTGTGACCGCCAGCGTCCCCATGGCTTTGCTGGGCGCCGACTTCCTCTGCAGGCACGGGCTGCTGGTCGACGTCAAACGACGTCGCCTTGTCAACGCCGAGACCTTCAGCTCCCTGGCGTGTACGATGAGCAGCTCCGCGCCGACCGAACTGGCATGCGCCCTCCCGACGGCGAACGAGTTCGCTCGCCTGCTCGCGGAATTCCCGGCCCTCACGCGGCCGACGTTTTCGGCCGTCGCAGTGCGACATGGGATCGAGCACCACATACCCACTACAGGCCCGCCGGTCTACGCCAGGGCCCGCCGCCTCGACCCGGCCAAGCTCGCCGTGGCAAAGGCCGAGTTCAATGCGTTGGAGCGCCTCGGCATCGTGCGGCGCTCCGATAGCGCGTGGGCCTCACCACTGCACATCGTGCCAAAGCCGGGGGGCAGATGGCGCCCGTGTGGCGACTACCGCCGCCTCAACGACGCTACCACCCCCGACAGGTACCCGATCCCGCACATCCAGGACTTTTCCGCCCGTTTGGCGGGACGGGTCATATTTTCAAAAATTGACCTGATACGGGGATACCACCAGGTACCTGTCCGGCCGGCCGACGTCCCGAAGACGGCCATCATCACGCCGTTCGGCCTGTTCGAATTTTTGAGGATGCCGTTTGGCCTCAAGAACGCGGCCCAGGCGTTCCAACGCTTGATGGACGGCGTGCTGCGCGACCTGCCATTTCTTTTCGTCTATCTGGACGACATCCTCGTCGCCAGCACGTCCTGCGCCGAGCACCTCCTCCACCTCCGAACACTGTTCGGTCGCCTCAGCGAGCACGGCTTAATTGTCAACCCGGCCAAATGCCACTTCGGCGCAACGACTGTTGACTTTTTGGGCCACCGCATCACCAAGACCGGGGCCGTGCCGCTGCCGACCAAGGTCGAGGCCATCACCACGTTCCCGCGTCCCCGCTCCATCAAGGCCCTACAAGAGTTCCTCGGCATGGTGAATTTTTATCACCGATTCGTGCCCCGCGCTGCTCAGCTCATGCGGCCCCTTTACGAGGCCCTCCGGGGCAAGCCGGCCAAGCATGACATAGTTTGGTCCGCGGCCATGGACACGGCATTTGCGAGCGCGAAGCGGGCCCTCGCCGACGCAACGCTGCTGGCTCACCCGGTGCTCAACGCGCCCATCGCCCTCACTACGGACGCCTCCATCTACGCGGTGGGCGCCGTCCATGAACAATGGGTGGACGGGGTATGGCAGCCACTCGCTTTTTTCAGCCGGCAACTCCGGCCGAACGAGTTAAAATACAGTCCGTTCGACCGCGAGCTCCTCGGTCTATTCCTGGCCGTTCGCCATTTCCGCCACCTCCTGGAGGGCCGCCCGTTCACGGCTTTCTTCGACCACAAGCCATTGGTTTACGCAATGGCCAAAGTCACGGAGCCGTGGTCGGCCCGCCAGCAGCGCCACCTCTCCGCCATGTCGGAATTTAGCACGGACATCCGACACGTCGCCGGCAAAGACAACGCCGTGGCCGACTGCCTTTCTCGGGCCAGCGCGAACGCGGTCCACCTCGGCGTGGACTTCGCGCTCATGGCGGCCGGCCAGACCACCGACACCACGGTGCAGGCCCTCCGGGCGGCGGACACGGGCCTCCGCCTGGCCGACATCCCCTTCGCGGACACTGTCCTGCTCTGCGACGTCTCCCAGGGCCAGCCTCGCCCCATCGTGCCTGTTACCTGGCAGCGCCGCGTCTTCGCCTCCATCCACGGCCTTTCTCATCCGGGCCGGAAAGCTTCTCAGAAGCTGGTGTCGGCGCGTTTCGTCTGGCACGGCCTTCGACGGGACGTCCGCGACTGGGCCAATGCCTGCACGGCCTGCCAGCGGGCCAAGGTCCACCGCCACACCCAGGCCCCGCTGGCACCTTTCACCGTGCCTGAACGGCGTTTCGACCACGACCACGTGGACCTGGTGGGTCCCCTGCCCCCATCGCGGGGGTTCACCCACCTGCTCACCATGGTGAACAGGACCACCAGGTGGCCGGAGGCCATGCCCCTCACCTCCACCACCACCGCCGACGTGGCGCAGGTGTTCATCGCCACCTGGGTCGCGCGCTTCGGCGCACCGGCGGACATCTCGTCCGACCGCGGCCCACAGTTCACGTCCGAACTTTGGGGCGCGGTCGCCCGCTCGTTGGGAGTCACTCTGCACCGCACCACGGCCTACCACCCCCAAGCCAACGGGTTGTGCGAGCGGTTTCACCGCTCCATGAAGGCCGCACTCATGGCCGGCCTTCAGGACGACGGTTGGGCCGACCGGCTGCCGTGGGTCCTTTTGGGCCTCCGCACGGCCCCCAAGGAGGACCTCCGGGCGTCCGCCGCCGAGCTCGTCTACGGCCAGCCACTCCGCCTCCCGGGCGAGTTCGTGCCACACGCTACCAGTCCCTGGTCCGCCGCACGCCAGCGCTCGGACCTCCAGGAGGCCGCCCGACGATTTGCCCCCGTGCCAACGTCCCACCACGGTGGCCCCCAGTCCTACGTCCCCCCGGCGCTTCGCACAGCGGAGTACGTCTTTGTGCGTCATGACGCACACCGGGGGCCACTCCGGCCACCGTATGTAGGGCCCTTCCGGGTCCTGCGACGGGGCGACAAGTCATTCGTCGTCGACTTCGGCGGCCGGTCGGACCGGATTTCTGTGGACCGCCTCAAGCCGGCGCACGTGGACGTCGACCGACCACCACGGTTGGCCCTTCCTCCACGGCGAGGCCGCCCCCCCGTCCACAGTTCCCCCCGCTCGACCACCCACCACCACATCGGACCCCCCCCCCCCCCCCCACGACCCTCCAGGGGTCGATTTGGCCGGGTCATCCGGACCCCCCTTAAATTGACCCTGCCGGTGCAGGTCGATTCTGGAGGGGCGTGTGTAGCGGTTACTGCTGGGTGTACACAATCGCCTTGCACCTGCCAGGACGCGGCCAGGGCGCAAGCGCCATGCCGGGCTCGTCCGGACGGGCCCAGACGCGCCTCTCCCGGGCATGCCCGGACTCGCTGTTCCCGGGCTCGCCCGAACCTCCCGGGCACGCCCGGTCTCGTCTTTCCCGGGCATGCCCGCTCTCGCCTTTCCAGGGCTCGCCCAGAACGCCCGGGCATGCCCGCTCTCGCCTTTCCAGGGCTCGCCCAGAGCGCCCGGGCACGCCCAGCCTCGCCTTTCCAAGGCTCGCCCAGGATGCCCGGGCAAACGCTCCGGCATAAATGTGTATGTATATTGCTGCCCGATAAACGGGCTTTTCGGAGTACCCGAGTTTGATACGTGCAATAAAGCAACCCGGACGAATTTCCGTCTTTGGTCGCGTCAATCCTTTCGACTCGCGTTGGAGCACAGCTCCTTCAGTACAGTGTGGCGGGCACAAGGGTCAATAATTCCGCGCACCAGTGGGTGGCGCGAGCGTCCAGGCGGGGAACTGAAATACATGCCCCGCCTTTCGGCCGTTCGGCCACGCCCGGGGGCAAGGCGTGGCCTCGGGATATATATGCGGGCTCTAAGGTCGAGCCCGCCCAGTGCTGATGTGCGAGCTTGTATTAAAGTGCTTTAGTTTGTATCCACGCGTTGTGGCCTACCTTTCTGGCAATCGAGTCGTGTGTGCATAGCACCACACTGGTGACCCCGATTGGTTCAGCCGTTGCTGAGCCCTGAACGTGCCATGGCTACCAACGCCGTCGCAATCAAACTCCCGGAGTTTTCGGCAGTGCAAGCCGACGTTTGGTTTGTGCAGGCCGAAGCTCAATTCCAACTCCGGGGCATCACGGCGGACGAGACCAGGTACTACCACGTGGTCGCCGCCCTCGGGCCCGGCACTGCCGCCCACGTCGTGTGCATCCTCCGGTGCCCGCCGGGCGACCACAAGTACGACGCACTCAAACGTCTCCTCCTCGCCACGTTCGGGCTCACGGAGGTCGAACGTGCCGACCACCTCCTGGACCTTCCCGCCCTCGGCGACACCCGACCGTCCATCCAGATGGATTTCATGCTGTCCCTGCTTGGAGACCAGCGCCCGAATTTCTTATTCCGAGCACTTTTCCTACGCCAGCTACCTGTACAGGTGCGCCTCGCGCTGGCCGGTTCCAAAATAACGGAACCCCGTGCCCTGGCTGGAGAGGCCGACAAGTATTTCGCGGCCTGCGACACGCGGTCGGTGTATGGTGCTGCCATAGTGGATCCCGGCGCGGAGGCTACAGCGCCCCCTGCTTTCCTTGTGGCCACTGCTACGCCCCGCCCACTACCGCCACCGCCACCACCACCGCTGCCGGCACGGCCGCCGCGGGGGCCACCGCTGCAAACCTGGTGCTACTACCATGCCAGGTTCGGCCGCAAGGCTAAAACGTGCCGCCTGCCGTGTTCTTTTGACGGGTCGGGAAACGACCGGGCCGGCGCTCACTTGCGGCCATGAGCGTCGGTCATTCCGGCAGCCTCCTGTTCATCACGGACACCTCGTACGGGCGCCGTTTTCTTTGCGACACGGGAGTGCAGATAAGCGTCCTCCCTGCCTCCGCGTCCGACAAGCAAGCCGTGGGCCGGGGCCCTGCTTTGCTTGCCGCCAACGGTACACCCATCCGCACATTTGGGAAGCGTTGCCTCTCACTGCGGTTCGGGGGGCAGCGCTTCCAATGGTCGTTCGTCACCGCCAGCGTGCCAATGGCCCTGCTCGGCGCGGACGTCCTATGTGCGCATGGGCTGTTGGTCGACGTTAAGCACAGACATCTCGTCCAGGCCGAAACCTTCAGCTCGCTCGCTTGTTCGCTGAGCGGCTCGTTGAGCAGCTCGCTGAGCGGCTCACCGAGCGGCTTGCCAAGCGGCTTGCTGAAAGGTTCCGTCCCGGCGAGGTTAGTCTGTACGCTTCCGGCAGCGGACGAGTTTACCCGCCTCCTCGCCAGTTTCCCAGCCCTCACGTGGCCCACCTTTTCAGCGGTGGCCGTCAAACACGGGGTGGAGCACCATATCCCCACGGGCGGGCCACCGGTCTACACCCGGGCACGCCGCCTCAACCCCACGAAGCTCACCGTGGCGAAAGCGGTGTTCGCCACGCTGGAACGGCTGGGTATCGTACGGCGCTCCAACAGCGCTTGGGCCTCTCCTCTGCACATTGTGCCGAAGCCCGGCAGTGGATGGCGGCCGTGCCACCACCCCCGACCGCTACCCGGTCCCGCATATCCAAGACTTTTCCGCCCGGTTGGCAAACACGACCGTGTTCTCCAAGGTGGACCTCATCCGGGGCTACCACCAGGTCCCCGTACAGCTGGACGATGTCCCAAAGACGGCCGTCATCACCCCTTTCGGCCTCTTTGAGTTCCTGCGGATGCCTTTTGGGTTGAAGAATGCGGCCCAGGCATTCCAGCGGCTCATGGACAGCGTCTTGCGTGACTTACCTTTCATCTATGTCTACCTGGACGACATCCTAGTCGTGAGCGCGTCCCGGGAGGAGCACCTGCTCCACCACCGCACGCTTTTCGAACGCCTGGGCCAGCATGGCCTGATCTTCAACCCCGCAAAGTGCCGCTTCGGCGTCGCCGCCATCGACTTCTTGGGGCACCGCATCACCAGGCACGGGGCCGTCCCTTTACCGGCCAAGGTGGAGGCCGTCAAGAGTTTTCCGCGCCCCCGCACGATCAAGGGGCTCCAGGAATTCCTGGGCATGGTCAATTTTTACCACCGCTTCGTGCCCCGCGTTGCCCAGCTCCTCCGCCCCCTGCACGAGGCCCTCCGGGGGAAGCCGGGCAAAGGTGACATCGCCTGGTCGGAGCCGATGGCCGCGGCGTTTGCGTGCGCAAAGCTGGCCTTGGCCAACGCCACCATGCTGGCGCACCCGGCGCCCGATGCACCGATCGCCCTCACCACCGACGCGTCGGACTACGCGGTGGGTGCAGTGCACGAGCAGTGGGCGCGTGGTGCTTGGCAGCCCCTGGCGTTTTTTAGCCGGCAGCTTCGCCCGCACGAACGCCGCTACAGCACCTTCGACCGCGAGCTGCTCGGGCTCCACCTGGCGGTCCGACACTTCCGCCATCTGCTCGTGGGCCGCCCGTTCACGGCTTTCATTGATTACATGCCCCTGTGTTCGCGATGGTCAAGGTCGGCGAGCCATGGTCGGCCCGGCAGCAACATCACCTCTCTGCCGTGTCCGAGTACACGACGGACATCCGTCACGTCGCGGGTAAAGACAACCCGGTGGCGGATTGCCTTTCCCGGACCGTCGCGCACGCGGTCCACCTCGGGATCGACTATGCCTGGATGGCGGAGGACCAGACCGCCGACCCCGGCGTCCAGGCCTTGCGGACCGCCATCATGGGCCTCTGCGTCACCGAGGTGCCGTTCAACGTCGCGGGCGCGGCCCTCCTGTGCGACGTCTCCCTCGGCCGGCCTCGCCCCATCGTGCCCGCTGGCTGGCAGCGCCCGGTTTTCGACACCATCCACGGCCTGTCCCACCTGGGCACGAAGGCCTCCCAGAAGCTCGTCATGGCGAAGTTCGTCTGGCATGGCCTCAGGAAGGACGTCCGCGACTGGGCCAGGACGTGCCTCGCGTGCCAGCGTGCAAAGGTCCACCGCCACACCCAGGCCCCGTTGGCCCCGTTTACGGTGCCCGAGCGGCGGTTCGACCACGTCCACGTCGACTTGGTGGGACCTCTGCCCCCCTCGCGGGGGTTCACCCACCTCCTCACCATGGTGGACCGCACCACATGGTGGCCGGCGGCCGTGCCATTGGTGGCGACGTCTGCGGCTGATGTGGCGCAAGCCTTCATTGCCATTTGGGTTGCCCGGTTCGTTGCCCCCTCGGACATCTCGTCCGACCGCGGCCCCCAGTTCACCTCGGAGCTCTGGGGCGCGGTGGCGCAAGGGCTCGGCATCAAACTGCACCGCACCACGGCCTACCACCCCCAGGCCAACGGCTTGTGCGAGCGCTTTCATCGCTCGATGAATGCCGCGCTCCGGGCCAGCCTCCGCGATGGCAGCTGGGCCGACAGGCTCCCCTGGGTCCTGCTGGGCCTCAGGACGGCGCCCAAGGACGACCTGCGTGTGGTTACCGGGTGAATTTATCCCTGACTCCACGGCTCCTTGGTCCGCGGCGCAACAGCACTCCACCCTGCCGGAGACCGCCCGGAGGTTCGACCCGGTGCCGACGGCACACCACGGTTGCCCGTCCTCCCATGTTGCCCCGGAGCTTCGCACGGCAGAGTACGTTTTCGTCCGGCACAACGCCCACCGGGCACCGCTACGGCCCCCGTACGACGGGCCCTTCCGCGTGCTGGAGACCGGGGACAAACATTCCACCGTGGACATCGGCGGTGCCCCGGATCGTATCTCCGTGGACCGCCTCAAGCTGGCCCACCTCAATCTGGACCACCCCCCGCAAGCAGCTCTGCCTCCGCGTCGAGGCCGCCCCCCGGCGGTCAGACCCCCGGCACCCCCAGCCCCACCGTCCCGCTACCCCCCAGCCCTGCACGCATCGCCAGGGGGCGTTTCGGCCGGGTCATCCGGCTTCCCCGCAAGCTCACCCTTCAGGTGCGTGGGAATTCTGCAGGGGCGCGTGTGGCGGGCACAAGGGTCAATAATTCCACGCACCAGTGGGTGGCGCGAGCGTCCAGGCGGGGAACTGAAATACATGCCCCGCCTTTTGGCTGATCGGCCACGCCCGGCGGTAAGGCGTGGCCTCGGGACATATATGCGGCTCTAAGGTCGAGCCCGCCCAGTGCTGATATGCGAGCTTGTAATAAAGACTCTTGTTTGTATCCACGCGTTGTGGCCTACCTCTCTGGCAATCGAGTCGTGTGTGCACAGCACCACAACAGCACATTATAATTATTGTATCCAAGAAAATAAAAAATATTTATTTTATGACTTTTTTCCCACTTTATAAAATCCCAGAGGAAACCTTGTAGCAATAGCCGTTTTTAATTCCTCTGGGGTAGCCATATTGTTACACCAATGACAAGTGTTGAAATCTACAGTGGTGGAAAAATCAGCTCACTAGTATCTAAATATCTCTAAAGCTCAGTTGACTTTTTGCTCCACCAAATAACAGCGAAACGAAGTTGAGTAAAAGGGTGAAAATTCTGCAGATGCTGTGATAAATACCTACCTCTGTCGGTTTGAATGTTTGAAAGAGAATAGACGTCTGGATCAATTTTTGAATTAAATTTAAATCCTGATTTATATCGATATATATTAAAGAAAGTTGTTTGTTTGTTTGTGTGTTTGTTTGTGTGTTTGTTTGTTTGTTTGTTTGTTTGTCTGCGCAAGCTAATCTCCTGAACGGTGAAAGATCGGAGGAAACCTCTAATACAAAAAATATCGGGACGGGCCCTGGGAAGGTTATAGGCTAGGTGGCGAGACCGGTCGAGGCCCACTTCGGCCGGACCTGGCCCATTTCACAATAAAAAGCTGAGCTGAATTATAGTAGTCAATCTTCGACGGCCGTGAGTAAAAGCTGAATTATGGTAGTAAATTCATTCAAAAAGAACTAAAAATGTCGGGACGGGCCCCGGGAAGGTCATAGGCTAGGTGGTGAGGCCGGTCGAGGCCGCTTCGGCCGGGCTGGGCCCATTTCGCAATTAAAAGCTGAGCTGAATTATAGTAGTCAATCTTCTACGGCCGCGAGTAAAAGCTGAATTAGAGTAGTAAATTCATTCAAAGAGAACCAAAAATGTCGGGACGGGCCTCGGGAAGGTTATAGGCTAGGTGGCGAGGCCGGTCAAGGCCGCTTCGGCCAGGCTGGGCCCATTTCGCAATTAAAAGCTGAGCTGAATTATAGTAGTCAACCTTCTACGGCCGCAAGTAAAAGCTGAATTATCTTACTATAATTCACCAAATGTCGATCCGTCTGTTCCCAGGTACCGCAAAAACGGCTGAACCAATCGCAACGAAATTTTGGGTGTGTAATCCTGGGACCCCATGGAGTAAAATAGGCTATATTGCTTTTCCAATTTTTTTCCCAATTTCTAATTTCTCCAATTTTCCAGTTTTTCCAAACACGATGGAATAATATTTACCGATATGAACAGTGATGTGGCTTTTATTGAAATTCTACAAATACTGTTTCGATTTTGATGAATCTTACGATAATTCACCAAATGTCTGTCTGTCTGTCTGTTCCCAGATACCGCAAAAACGGCTCAACCGATCGCAACGAAATTTTGGGTGGGTAATCCTAGGACCCCCTGGAGTAAATTAGGCTATATTGTTTTTTCCAAATTTTCCCCAATTTTCCAATTTTTCCAGTTTTCCAGTTTTTCCAAACACAATGGAATAATATTTACCGATATGAACAGTGATGTGGTTTTTATTTAAATTCTACAAATACTGTTTAGATTTTGATGATTTGCGTGTGATATGATTTAGCGGATATTTATATACAGTCACGTGAAAAAGTAAGTACACCCCATGTAAAGTTTTGACTTTTTCAACATATTTCAACATACAGCTATTTGATCTACTTTTCAACAATATTGATAGATAAAGGTGATATAATATAACAAATATCATGAAACATTTACATTTTGTAGTCCATTGTATAATTTAAATAAACATAAATGCAAATTTCGCATGTGGAAAAAGTAAGTACACGCCTACATTTATCACTACTTCAAATACCTAAAATTAGAATCAGGTGCACCAGCTCAGGTGCAAATAACTAGAACATCGTTAGAGAGGATCTTGGAGGAACCTGTCTTATTTAAACCTCGGACATTTAGTTTGGTTTGCTCTTTGTTGTTGAAGTGTGCGGCGTCACCATGCCTAGATCAAAAGAGCTCTCTGAGGCCTTCAGAAAGAAGGTTATAGATGCCTACGAGTCTGGGAAGGGACTTAAAAAGATCTCCAAACAATTTGAAATCAATCATTCGACTGTCCGGAAGATCATCTACAAGTGGAGAAGATTCCAAACAACTGCCAACTTGTTCAGGCCAGGCCGCCCCAGAAAGTTCAGACCGAGAGCAGACCGCCAGATGCTGAAAGAAGTCTCGAAGAACCCCAGAATGTCATCACGGGCCCCACAGGTAGCTCTTGCCACTGTTGATGTCAAAGTGCACGAGTCTACCATTAGAAAGAGGCTCCACAAATTTGATCTACATAGGAGGTGTGCCAGGAGGAAACCTTTGCTGTCCAGAAAGAACATCAGGGCAAGACTAAAGTTTGCCAATGAACACCGAGGCAAAGACCAGCACTTCTGGAACAATGTGCTCTGTACAGATGAGTCAAAGGTCGAGCTATTTGGCCACAGTACCCAGAAGGCATGTTTGGTGAAAACCAAAGACAGCATTTGACCACAAGAACCTGATACCAACTGTAAAGCATGGTGGTGGAAATATTATGGCTTGGGGCAGCTTTGCTGCATAAGGGCCTGGGCAGCTCACCATCATATAATCCACTATGAATTCTTCATTGTTCCAGAGGGTGCTTGAGGATAATGTGAGGCCATCTGTCGGTAAGTTGAACCTCAACCGAAGGTGGACCTTGCAACATGACAATGACCCTAAACATACCAGTAAATCCACCAAGGAATGGCTGAAAAGAAAGAATCGGAGGGTTCTGGAATGGCCAAGTCAAAGCCCGGATCTAAATCCCATCGAGATGTTGTGGGGGGATTTGAAACGAGCTGTGCATGCAAGAAACCCCTCAAACATCGCATAGCTGAAAGAATTCTGCATGGAGGAGTGGGCAAATATTTCTCCCAGTCGATGTCAGAGACTGGTAGACAGTTATAAGAAATGCCTACTTGAGGTTGTTTCTGCCAAAGGGGGCAATACCACCTATTAGAGCCAAGGGTGTACTTACTTTTTCCACATGCGAAATTTGCATTTATGTTTATTTAAATTATACAATGGACTACAAATGTAAATGTTTCATGATATTTGTTATATTATATCACCTTTATCCATCAATATTGTTGAAATGAAGATCAAATAGCTGTATGTTGAAATATGTTGAAAAAGTCAAAACATTACATGGGGTGTACTTACTTTTTCACCTGACTGTAAATCGTTTAAAATTAAAAAAAACCTTCAATTTCTGATATTTTGCCTTTTCATTTGGGCCTCCCAATTGAAGCCCCGCCCATAGGGCCGGTACCGTTGCTAGTAGTAGTAAATTCATTCAAAAAAGAACCCGGGCAACGCCGGGTGCTTTCGGCTAGTATCTATCTATAATTCCAGTAATCTCTGTCTGTCTGTCTGTACGTCTGTACGTTTGTCTGTGACCGCTGTTTCTCGACAACCACGGGTCCGATATACTTTTAACTTGCCAGGTATATTGCTGGGGACCCGAGGATGTGCCTTTTCAAGGTTTCATATTAATCGGACAATTACTTACCGAGCTATGTCCAAAAAACAATTCAACCAATCAGAGAGCAGCGAACGATCGCGTGTGCCGAACGTGGCGGGCACACTCTGCCTCGGATGGCACATTTGAGAGCGTATTCATTTATTTCACGTTTGCAAACTATGTTGGCGTTAAACTATGTTTTACAACTAATAAAAACGAATTTGCGATTCATTCGCTTTCCTGCGCGTTTGTGCACGCGATGGCGATTTCTTTACCAAACTCCGGAAGCCGTTCGCTTTGGACCAAACCATTGCATGTAAATAGAGGGGGGGGGGATTGTCAGCACTCGCAAGCCGTTCGCTTTGGACCAAACCATTTCATGTAAATAGAGGGGGGGGATATAATTTTAGATATAGATATAGTACGGGCATGCCCTAGTATATAAAAACGCGAGTTGTCTGTGTGTGTGTGTCCGCGTTTTATTCAGAGATGGCTGAACGGATCTTCATCAAACGTTCAGTGGCTTATCAGTGAGTGCCTGGGAGTGTTTTCGGCAACAAAAAAAAAAGAGGGGGAAAAAACTCTTTCTGACTTCTGTGAAGACTGACTTCAACAAAAACTTCTGACTGCTCCCCTTTCCCCTACCCTCTCCCTCCCCCTCCCCCTCTCCTCCCCTCCCTCCCCCCCCCCCACCGTTACCCTCCCTACCCCCGCCCAGAAACGCCGGGTACTTCTGCTAGTTTGGAATAGTTCTAAATTCAAACCAACAGAAGCTGATAATATTAAAATTTATCTCACTAGCTCATCAGGAATTTCTCCATTTTCAGGAATAGTGTTCATCAAGAAAGAGAATAGTTCTAAAACTTAACAGGGTTCAATCACATCACCAACAGCAAACAACATGTCCAGAATCTCTAATTTATCATGAGGAACCAGACATCACACCAAGTTCATCGGAACACCACGATGGTCCGTCTGGCCAGAAGCTTCTCCGAGGACGTGGTACGTACCTGTTGTCACACAGAGAGTGTATATGATCCCACTTCTAACACCATAATGTGACGTGGGAAGAATTATAGTGAGGCAACTTAGCATCACAATTGTGCATTTTGTGAGGAAAGCACCAAATTTGGCACACTAGTAGACTATCATATTGTTGCGGAAATGAGGATTGTATTTTTTTGATTGTATTGTATTGTATTGTAAATTGTTATGAATTATTGCTTTATTCTGAGCCCTCCTTGCTCCAGTCTGTTGTATAAAGGTCAAAGGGCGTTCCGTTCCGGTAGTTAATTCCATAAAGCATACATTGAAGGACACTATAATACCCTTGTTCAGTAGTTTATTTCCTTATTCTGTGTATGAGGTTAAGGCTTTGTCTTCCATTAAAATGACACTCCATTGCACCAAGTGAAATAGATAGATCCCCTTTCATTCCCATTCCCAAAAACCGCAATTGCCAACTGTTCCCTCCGCGACTCCATTCGCCACGAGGTAGGCTCGGAGAAGAAGGGCGTGTCTCCACCTCATCATAGAGGGGAGGAGTGAGCCAGCCCCGAACAACCAACCAAGCACGAGGGGTTTGGTTTGAGAGGGCGGAGGAAGAGCGATCGAGGAGATTCGCGAAGGTTGAGGGGCGGGGCCTATATAACCCGCCGCGGGACGCTCCCCAAGGAGATGAGTTCTGAGTGCTGCAAAGAGACGAGCTTCAGAGAGAAGTGCGCAAGGAGGGAAGAGAAGCGAGAAGGAAGCCTTTAACACAAGTGCGCGAGAGAAGCGCGGGGAAGCCTTGAGAGAAGTGCACGACGTCACCCTGCTCGCTCCCAGCCTGACGAGGCCCGGTTTGCTGTGCGCCCTGCAAAGCCTTCCAGCTTGTGGTCTGAGCTGAACCTTCCTCCCGGTCCAGCCAATTGTTCCTGCCTCCATTCCCCATTCGTGTGAGTTTGTTCTGTTTGTTTTGTCCTGGGTATTTAATTAAGTTTGTATAAGCTAGTAATTTTCACTGTGTCACCTGCTTTTTCCATGTTCCCTGTAAATAACTTTGACTGCTCCTTTTGCTTGTGTGTGTAAATAATAAATCCCGTTACTCTTCTGTACGTCTTCTTCTTCCTCTTTACATTCGGTCGCTTTAGAGGTTTCCCAATTGAATACCTGTGGCGCGATCCAGCCAACGTTCGGGAATCGGGTTTAGTCGGGGAAAACTGTTCGGCCGCGGTGCCTCCGCTCGGCAAACAACATCCTTATCCGGGGTCCGTAACAATATTATGAAAAGATCTGGATATTGGGCCATCTCGGATTCAGAGATTTGATTTTTGCAAGATTTCGATTCGATTGGGATCGAAGAGAACACCTTCTTCGTCTTCTGTACAGTGAAGTTTCCAGCCCTGAATTATCTGGCTACATCTGGGTGCTTCATTGGGAGTGCAACCATGTCCCTCAGGTGAACAGGGACCCACCTGGCATAGTGTGTGTGGTCTAAGGCATGGAACCATGGGACCAGTTCCATCAGGGCATCAAGGTACATCGTGAATGAAGCCTGCCGCAGAGAACGCACGTAGACCAGTACCAACATCTCTAGTTCCAGCACAGTTGCCCAGTACTGAAAGTTGGGAATGACTTCTTCTCTCTGGTGACACCTGTCTTCGAACTCAGGCAGGTCTTCTGCATCATCAGCATATGTCATACAGTGGCGTTCATACGCACGGTGTTGCAGGATGTGCAGTGCCGCTGCAGTGATTTGATGAGATCTTCTTGTGCGGGTGACGTGGGCAGCTCGCAGGAAGGAGTCGGCCGTCCCTGGCGTTGCAATCTCAGCTTGCAAATCTGCAAAATCTGCAAATCTTGCAAAAATCAAATCTCTGAATCTGAGATGGCCCAATATCCAGATCTTTTCATAATATGATAGTCTACTAGTGTGCCAAATTTGGTGCTTTCCTCACAAAATGCACAATTGTTATGCTATATTTAGCTTAGCTGCCGGACTATTAAGCAAGACACAGGATGACGGTTGATTACTCGCTGAATTTGCACATGCAGGGAATAAAACAACCATCAGCCACCGACGATTAAATCTCCCATTTTCTGACGGAGACCACGTCCTCACATTCATCAAATATAAAATGGCGGAAGCGTTCTGAACATGCCGCATGTGACATATGGGAGGTAACTCCGTCAGTCAGACTCTGGATGTGACATAGAGGTGATGCTTTGTGTCCGTCGCCCTCCTCCAAGGCGACGGTTTGCCCTCCGGCCTCCCCCACGACAAAACTTCGTGCCCATCATCCTCCTCAAAAATGCAATTGCCACCAACATCAAACCTGCCTGCGGTGAGTAAGTGAAAGGCCCTCACAATCGGCTTCATCGCGGGAGATTCCAATGATTCTGAAAGCTTTGGTTTCAACAGCGTGAAGCAGATCGAGGTGTGAGGCAGGAGCACCAGCCCAGAGGGGGGAACAGTATTCCATAGAGCTGCGGATGAAAGCCTTATATGTGGTGAGGAGCTCAGGTGTGCCAAGGAAGGACTTCGCACGACGGAGGATGCCCAGTCGGCGACTGGCTTTGGAGGCCAGATTTGAAATGTGGTTTTCCCAGGAAAGATCATGGCAGATAGTGAGACCCAAAAGCTTGAGTGACAGAACTTCTTGGAGAGGATTGCTCAGAAAGTAGATGGGAGGGTTTTCCAGTCGGTCTTTTCGGAGAGTCATAGTGAGAGTGTGAGATTTGTCAGAATTGAAAGACATGTTCCACTTGTTTGACCAGTCTGTTGACCAGTTAGTGACGGAAATACCAATCTTTGCTGCGATGGCTAATCTGGGGGAAGAAAAAGAAGGATTCCTGAGAGATCCTGTTCTCCGTTCAGGGATAACCAACGTCACGTGCTGCCATTTGCAGTTTTCACACACGTGTACCCATGTACCCATAAAAATTTTAAATTAAATTAAAAGAGAAAATATACATATATATATTTTGGATCACAAACACTCTCGGGAGTTACCCAAAACGACCATAGTTGGATTTATTGAAATCCGTTCTCAAGTTATAACACGACAAACAAACAGAAAAACAAACAGACAGACACGACTCCTTTTATAAAATAGTTTTGAAGAAGAAGAAGACGTTTTCGTCACAAATAAACATACATAACCATGTATGTTTGCTCCATGATAATAAGATACTTGTTTTCACTCTCATACTGATGTGTTATTTCAGAGAAATAACATTCTGAAAGCTGATTTGTTGAATTTATTTTCAGTGTACACATGTTTCAATTGAATTTGTGAGATTTTTTATTTGTTCGATTGAATTTGAAATTGAAATTTGTTGAATTTAAAAAAAAAAAATTCTTGAATTTGTTAGATTTTGTTGGATTAGATGTTAATAAATTTCAATTGTGAGGGAAATGTTACCTTAAGCCATGGAATCATTATTTATCAGAAATAACCAAATTCACTCTCATCCAACAAAACAGGGAAAACCTTCATTTAACTTTTAACAGAACTGTTTTCTCACAAAAATATTTTATGTTCATGGGACCCAAATTCTGGAATGACATGGAAACAGGTGTTGAACAGGTGACTGGCCTCGAAAGCTTTAAAATTGAAACATTGATTCTTTGATACATACAGTAAGTTTAATCATGCTCGTGAATAATTATACCTCTGACATCTGACACCTGATTTTTGCTGTTGGTACTATTGTACACCGCACCTTTCCTATGCCATCTCCAGGCATTGCCAATCGTCATTGCTGGGCACCAAAGGGGGCTCGGCAGTGACGCACGCTGAAAGGGAGTACTCAGTTTTCACTCTGGTTGTTGTACACCGCACCTTTCCTATGCCATCTCCAGGCATTGCAAATCGTCATTGCTGGGCACCGAAGGGGGCTCGGCAGTGACGCACGCTGAAAGGGAGTACTCAGTTTTCACTCTGGTTGTTGTACACCGCTCCTTTCCTATGCCATCTCCAGGCATTGCAAATCGTCATTGCTGGGCACCGAAGGGGGCTCGGCAGTGACGCACGCTGAAAGGGAGTACTCAGTTTTCACTCTAGTTGTTGTACACCGCACCTTTCCTATGCCATCTCCAGGCATTGCAAATCGTCATTGCCGGGCACCAAAGGGGGCTCGGCAGTGACGCACGCTGAAAGGGAGTACTCAGTTTTCACTCTGGTTTCTTGTTGTACACCGCACCTTTCCTATGCCATCTCCAGGCATTGCAAATCGTCATTGCTGGGCACCGAAGGGGGCTCGGCAGTGACGCACGCTGAAAGGGAGTACTCAGTTTTCACTCTGGTTGTTTGTTTTCTTGGTTGTTTGTTTGTTTGTCCGGGCGATATCTCAGCCATCCTTTGAGCTAGGAAGCTGAACTTTCGGCACAATAGTGAGCAAGTCCTTTGTCAAAAACGGTATTTTTTGTTTTTTGATTAATCAATTAATTGAGGAGTTATTTAATTATTAGCGATTAATTAAGTACTTATTTAATTAATCAAATTTCCTTTCTCTTCTGACCATTAACTCAGGCACCTTTTGAGTTAGGAAGCTGATATTTGGACATGCCAATGACCAGGTGATTTGGCTGCAAAGGCTATTTTTGATTTATTAATTAATGAATTAATCAATTAATCGATTAATTATTTAATTATTTGATTAATGACAAAAAAATTTTTTTTTTTAAGTTACAGATTCTGATGAAATGGTGGTGGTTTATGTGTTCTCTGACCGAATTGATTAATAATTTAATTTTTTTATGATTATTATTTATTTATTTTCATTATTAATCATTTATTTATCTTCTTTCTCATTTGGCCAATATCTCAGGCACCTTTTGAGCTCAGAAGCTAATATTTGGACAAGAGTGACCAGGTGATGTGGCTATCAAGGATATTTTTGATTTATTGATTAATCAATTAATCAATGTATAGATTAATTATTATAATTATTCGATTAATTACTAAAAAAAAAAAAAATTTCACCAGTTACACATTCTGATGAAATGGTGTTGGTTTATGTGTTCTGTGACCGAATTGATTAATAATTTAATTTTTTAATGATTATTATTTATTTATTTTCATTATTAATCATTTATTTATTTTCTTTCTCATTTGGCCAATATCTCAGGCACCTTTTGAGCTGGGAAGCTAATATTTGGACATGACAGTGACCAAGTGATGTGGCTATCAAGGATATTTTTGATTTTTTTATTAATTATTTAATCGATTAATTATTTATTGATTAATCGATGAATTACTTATTGATTAATCAATTAATTATTTATTTTTTTATTAATGACTTATTTAATTAAATTTCTAAAAGATACATCTTCGGATGAAGCACGAGTGGTTTTGTTATGCTATCAGCCAATTGATTAAGAAAATATTTTGTGATAATCTTTTATTGATTTTAATTATACAATTAATCAATCAATTAGTGTACACCTCTCCTTCCCAATGCAGCCTCTATGAGCTGCACTGCGGTATTGCCGGGCGCCAGAGGTGCCCCGGCAATGCCGCGCTGTAGGATATTTAATTATTTTGCATGGGGGCGGTGTACTTTGAATGTATCTGTACTTGTTTGAATATGCGTTTCTTTGTATACAAAGAGATGTCATACCATGGACTCGTTTACTATAACGTTGGCTCTATTTTTTTTAGATATTGTTACTGAAGACGCCTCTGGATAACCACAAGAGAGCAGTGAGTTCCCGAGAGACCACGAACATCAACTGCAACCCTAAACTTGGGCCGGGTACTCCCGCCCAACGTCGGTTTACCGTTCCAGTGAATCAAGCGTGGCAGATTTTGTCAAGCGAATCAACGCCACCAGCCACCTTATGAGGGCTACCATTACCACTGAGAAATCGGACCAATTGCCCACCGGGAATGCCATTCGGACCAACCCCAAGCAGGATAAATCAGGACACATTCAACACTTCAATAGTATATGACACATCAAGCAAATCAAAAATCAGCGATCAAGCGATCGAAAGAGCGGCACATTGTTTGAAATACAAACTAATTTCAAGCACATTTATTTGGTGGGGAAAAAAAAAAAAAAAAAAAAAAAAAAAGCACATCACAAGAGAATGTGCACATCTCATTTTTCAAGTAAGGCATATTAAGCAAACATATACATTTCCTCTTACCCTCTATCGATCATACCCATACTTATGAACAATCACTTAACACAACTACAATACTGGATCCATGAGGAAGACCAAGAGAGATTGGGTTGAGGAGGAAAGAGAATGTGGAAGTGATGAGAAAAGGTTTGAGGGACTTGGTCGTGCCCTCGGTACACCTGAGCCCAAATTCGTGCCTCCCCTTGCAACAGAGCCCCAATGGTCGAGGCCTTTATATGGGGTGGCAGAATAATGGTGACACCCAACATAAGGTGAGAGAAAAGTCGCTCAGGCAGAAGTTGTTTCGGCCCCTTTCAGTGCCTGCCCCTTTGAGTGACGTGAATGTGGCATGGCAAAACCAGTGACAGGTGGACAACAAGGAGGAGAGGATCAAGGGTCGTCTCTCAGCAATGATGATTCTTCAACGTCCTTGTACTGGCCTTTTTATTGCAGAAGGCCCGGAAACTGTGCACTTGTCCCTCCATGATCTGATGGCAACAAACACGCACAGCAGGTGAGGGACACATGGCAATGGCAAGATGGTAAGGCAAGACATGGCATGGCACGATGGACTGGGTATGCAAACAGGCAATATAGCAAGGCATGTTAATGGCAAACAATGCAAGGAAAATGGTAGGGCAACTTGACCGTCAGGCATCGCTGGTCAGCTGGTTGTGGTCATAGCATGGCATGATGCACAGGGCATGCAAACAGCCAATATGTCAAGGGAGGGCAGCAGCAAACACGGCAAGGCAAATGGTAAGGCAACTTGACTGGCAGGCGTCACTGGCCGGCTTCTCCGACAATAAAACAGGTCCAGGAAATATGAATCAGGCACCAATCTACACACACACAAAAATGGAAGGGCAAAAGGGTTTGTGCACATTCAGACAAAAATGTGGGTCATGCATCATGAGAAAAATGAGGATCTGAAATTGTTGCTCACACTTTGGAAAGAACAAAATTGGGCAATTGCCAGGCAAAGGGAAACTTGAACCAGATGATAACATTACAAACTCGAACGGCACTCGGTACAGAGCATACCTCCACCAGGCTGAACATTTTATGTTTTGTATCCCACAGATCTGGATCAGGACCTGACCCAAAATCGAATCGACTTGTTCTTGTCGCCAAACCAACTGAGCCACATAGTTTTGTCATGTCGCCCATACATTTTTGAAATATCAAGCTGCATATCGCTTCTGACCCTTTCACTTAATGGTGAAAAATCACTTGAAAAACTAGAACGGCACTCAGTAGAGAGCATACCTACCTCCGCCTGGTTGGCCGTATCACTCAATGGTGAAGAATCACTTTAAAAATTCTACTAGCTGGATCCAGATCCAGATCTTCACCAAAATTGAATCGATTCTTCCTTGTCACACACACAACCAGTCCAAGAAGTTTCGTCCAAATCCATCCATAACTTTTTTAGATATCCTGCTATGTATCGTTTTTGGCCCTATTTCTCAATGGTGAAGAATCACTTAGGAAATTAAATAATTCTCATATCCGAATCCACATTTAGATCTTCACCAAAATCGAATCGAATCGTCCTCATCAGACATCCAACCGGTCCACCAGGTTTCGTCCAAATCCGTCCACAACTTTTTTGAGATATCATGCAATGTATCGTTTTTGGCCCGATCTCCCAATGGTGAAGAATCACTTAAAAAATTGTAGTAGCCGGATCCGAATCCGGATCTTCACCAAAATCTAATCATTTCGTCCTTGTCACAGATGCTACCTCTCTGCCAAATTTAGTCTGGATCCATCCACACCTTTTTATTTTTTTTTATGTGGAAGGCTCCAGGCTCTATGTCTTCCTCATCGAGGCTTGTTGTTTCTTGTTTCTCATCGAAGTTGTTTCTTGGGTTTGTTGATCTGGAGAAAGCATTCGATAGGGTTCCACATGAAGTATTGACATGGGCATTGAGGAAGTTAGGAGTGGAGGAATGGTTGATCAGAGTAGTGATGGCAATGTACAAAAGAGCACGCACAGCTGTAAGGACGAAGGACGGGAACAGTGGTGAGTTTGAGGTGAAGGTGGGAGTGCATCAGGGGTCAGTACTAAGTCCACTACTATTTGTAGCTGTGATGGAGGTGCTGGCTCAGAACGTAAAAGAGGGTTTACCGTGGGAGTTGTTGTATGCAGATGATCTGGTGTTGATTGCGGAAAGTATGGATGGACTGAAGGAAAAGATGAACAAGTGGAAGGAATGTATGGAGACAAAAGGTCTGAAGGTGAATATCGGAAAGACGAAGGTGATGGCAAGTGGTAAAGCATGTGGTGAGGTGGAAAGAACTGGGAAGTGGCCATGTGCTGTGTGCAGGAAGGGTGTGGGAGTGAACTCTATTCAATCTACAATGTGCGCTGAGTGGGTTCATCAAAAATGTAGTGGTCTGAGAGGGTCATTAACCAGTGTGGCAGCTACATTCAAATGTAAGGTGTGCACAGAGGGAGCTGCAGATGGAGGAAGTGTTGAGTTGGATCTTGGAGACGGCGTGAAGCTGGAAGGTGTGAAAACATTTTGCTACCTCAGACACATACTGAATGGAGAAGGTGGATCAGACTCGGCAACGGTTGCTAGAGTGAGATGTGCATGGAAGAAGTTTCGGGAACTGAGTGGCGTGCTGATGGTGAGGGGAGTGTCGTTGAAGCTGAAGGGAAAGGTGTATGCTGCATGTGTGAGAAGTGTTATGATTTATGGGAGCGAGACATGGGTAATGAACGTAGAGCAGCAACGAAGGCTGGAAAGGGTGGAAATGCAAATGGTTCGGTGGATGTGCGGAGTATCGTTGAGAGAGAGGAAGACAAATGATGAATTGCGAAAGATGATGGGAATAGAGCATGTGATTGGTGCTGTGAAGAGGAACAGGTTGAGATGGTTTGGTCATGTGTTGAGGAAGGATGAAAGTGACTGGTTGAGAAGAGTGATGGAAATGAATGTAGAAGGAAGTAGAGGACGGGGAAGACCGAGAAAGACTTGGCTAAAGATGGTGGAAGAAGAAATGTGGGCAAGGGGGTTAACAAGGAGAGATGCAGAAAATATGGCAAAATGGAGAAGATTGTCATGGGGACCGCAAGGGTAACCCCCGCTCCAGCAGGGAAAATGGCCTTAAAATGCATGTTGTTGTTGTTGTTGAAGTTGAGTTTTGAGTTAGTGGTTCAGCGGTTATCGAAGCTAACTTTTCGGTTAGCTGTGCCCACCACTGGAAATGAGGCCTACTTTCTTTACCCATTTGGTTTGGCATCTGCTTTCCCTGCCACGTCGTGGAGTGCAAGTGTAGGCAATTATAGCCCATCAAAGCTGTGGCAGTTCGGCTCTCACGTGGGTTCCAAAAACTCGCCTGAACTAAACTTTCCATAATTACTATTGGCTTCCATATTTTTCGTTTTTCACCTGCGTTCTTTCAGTGGTTTCCATTTCTGAGCATCATGGCTCAAGTAACTGCCACTTCCTGTTAAACTTGAGTGCTAAACATCCCCGATGATACTGACCACGCTGAGATCCTCTTTACAGGTTTTTCTTGTCCTGTGATGGAAAATAAATCACTGGATCCGGTTCTTACTTTGGTTGATTTATGTTCCATGGGTAAGTATGGTAGACGTATTCTCTTTCCTTGTACACTTTCAAAACTGTCTAGTTATTTAAACAGCATCACTCATCTTTACCTTCGCCAGAGATTGTGGAACTAACTCGTGTATAAGGTAAATCGTATGTATTGTTATGAAAATTAGGGGTAGAGGAATATCTAGATCCAGGTAGATCTGCATAGGTCGGTGTCCGGCTGTCGTGATAGCGAATCTAGATGAAATAAGTTCTGTAGCCCGAATGTCGGATTAAGCTTGTATCTTTGTCCCTGTTACGAGGGGGCGGGGCATGCTAATTAGTACAAGGATTATGGGTAAAATTCCCTTGTGTGTCGTTCCCTCTGTGAGCATCCCAGTGTCCCTTATGGCAATACATCCCATAGACATTAGATAGGCCCATTAGCGCAGCACACACTAATTAAATCACCCCCCCCCCCTCCGCCCCTTACAATGACTGACCGGAAAAACCAACAGGCAGCGGCCGGTTTTAACATGTTTTAAGTGTACTGTTTTAACATCATATTGATCCATAGATTAAAGCATATGGTTTTGACCACAACCACCAATTATCCCTTTTACTTTACATCAGCAAAAATGAGAGATAACGATGTAATTTATATCTCGCTCACCTGGAGAGGCAGATTGGAGGCCTTTGACGACCAGTAATTGTTAGAATTCCAATTCGGAGGGAATGGAGATTCCACGGCCACCGGAAATGGAGATTCCACCACCATCGGAATTGGAGATTCCACCACCATGGGTGATGGAGATTCCACCGCCATCGGAATTGGAGATTCCACCACCATCGGAATTGGAGATTCCATCACCATAGAAAATGGAGATTCCACCACCATGGGTGATGGACATTCCACCACCATCGGAATTGGAGATTCCACCATCATCGGAATTGGAGATTCCACCACCATAGAAAATGGAGATTCCACCATCATCGGAATTGGAGATTCCACCACCACCGGAAATGGATATTCCACCACCATCGGAATTGGAGAATCCACCATCATCGGAATTGGAGATTCCACCACCATAGAAAATGGAGATTCCACCATCATCGGAATTGGAGATTCCACCACCCCCGGAAATGGATATTCCACCACCATCGGAATTGGAGATTCCACCATCATCGGAATTGGAGATTCCACCACCATCGGAATTGGAGATTCCACCATCATCGGAATTGGAGATTCCACCACCACCGGAAATGGATATTCCACCTCCATCGGTAATGGAGATGCCACCACCCTCGTAAATGGAGATTCCACCACGATTGGTGATGGAGATTCCACCACCATCGGAAATGGAGATTCCACCACCATAGAAAATGGAGATTCCACCACCATAGAAAATGGAGACTCCACCACCATCGGTAATGGCGATTCCACCACTATAGAAAATGGAGATTCCACCGCCATCGGCAAAGGGGATTCCTGAGGTGAAGGAGAATGGGCAATTCCATAATTAGGAGGACATGACCCCAAAATTTAAAATTGTCTTTTTCATGCATTTTTTGGTTGTATATGACTAAAGACACTTCAAAGTTTCTGGAAAAAACATTTATCTTGCTGTGTCTTTGGTATAAGTGGGTGAAAATAGCGAATTTATATTGGTGATGTTTTCCTGTGTAATTTCTAATGTAAGATAAGAAAAAGTTAATTAAGCCATTATAAGCATGACAAGCGTTACGCCTAGGTCCCCGGTCGGTGAAGTGATGTGAATTGGCAAAGTGGAAGACGCAAGGCGGCCATCTTGGATTTTGACTTGGCGACCCAATTTTCAATAGCGCTATTCCATATGCCTAGATACACCCACACACCAGATTAGAACTTGTGGAGTTGATTAGAGTTGTGGCGTTGTGGAGATTAGATTAGAGTTGTGGAGCTTATTGGGCAGCAGAGAAACAACAAAAGGTCGAATTTTCACAAGATTTATATTTAACAGGTAACACCAAAAAGAGTACATCACCAGCAATAAGCA
This sequence comes from Myxine glutinosa, assembly GCF_964187855.1. Lineage (NCBI taxonomy): Eukaryota > Metazoa > Chordata > Myxini > Myxiniformes > Myxinidae > Myxine > Myxine glutinosa. The sequence goes on along the minus strand of NC_136266.1, from coordinate 27,783,194 downwards.
TGGCTCTTCTTCAAGCAAGTACCTCTTCCAAGACAGGACATGACACATGCTTTGGACAGTCCAATTTGATATCAAGAATCAGGTTTGTACTGGGAACGAGTAAACATTTCGACAGAAAAGTTTTCCCTAATGATCCGAAAAGTATGGCAACGTCTGTCCAAAAATGTATCAATCTCCACATCTTTTGATCAGGCCATCTGGGCACCCACACCACAGACAGGTTACAAAGAGATGCCTGAAACAACCAGGAAAACCTCAGTTGAATTCAGTGGCAAATCGTTTGGAAAGTTGTGGCAATAAAGTCTCATTAATGAAAACGAACAGGATTTTATGGACAACAAACGAAAGGTACAAAATGATGCGGATATCTAAAATTTCTACCAATAGAAATACGAGGATTAATTGATAACAATTGGTTGCCCTTCACATCGGAAGTATGTCATTCACATGAGAAATAAGAACCATCTGTTCCATTTGTTACATCCACCACCGAAAGTGGGCGGAGATAATGTTTTCACCCCTGTCTGTCTGTCAGTTTGTTTGGGAACAGGATATCTCAAAAAGTTGTGGACGGATTTGGACGAAAGTTGATGGAGAGGTTGCGTATGTGACACGGAAGAATTGGTTATATTTTGATGAAAATCCGAATCCGGATCCAGCCTATCAGTGGGATCCAAAATGGAAACTGTTCAGCTTGACAGAGGTTTGCGCTCTACAGAGTGTCTTTCTCGTTTATTGTGTGGAAGCTGCTTCCCAATCTGTTAATTAATCTGTTAATAATAGTTAATCTGTTCAATTGCAAGTTGTGAGTTAAGAGTTTAAATATAACTAGAACTGCCATTTTAAAACTGCTGGCAGTGATGACCGGTTTACTCGCACTCACTTTTGATACAACCCCACTTTTGATACAACCACACTTTTGATACAACCCCACTTTTGATACAACCCCACTTTTGATACAACCCCACTTTTGATACAACCCCACATTTAATACAACCCCACTTTTGATACAACCACACTTTTGATACAACCCTACTTTTGATACAACCCCACATTTAATACAACCCCACTTTTGATACAACCCCACTTTTGATACAACCCCACATTTAATACAACCCCACTTTTGATACAACCACACTTTTGATACAACCCTACTTTTGATACAACCCCACTTTTGATATAACTCCACTTTTGATACAACCCCACTTTCATTGGACATGCTTTGACACAACCCCCTTGGATACAACCCCGACACACACACACACACACACACACACACACACACACACACACACACACACACACACACAACCTTCCTACCCCCACCCACACCCCTCCCCCCACACGCACACCCCCCCCACACACACACACACACACATCCCCCCACCCCCCTACCCCCAACACACACACATACACACACACGCACACCCCTCCACACACACACACACATCTCGTTTTTTCATTTCTGTTCCTTACAATTCTATCCCTCTCTTACACACACACACACACACACACACACACACACACACACACACACACACACACACACACACACACACACACACACAAACACACACACACACACTCACTTAATTAATTGTACAGTATCGGTTGTTCCTAAACTTAAATAATTTAAAGGATTGTTGTAAATGATGTTAATTTTACAACATCCCATATTCAACTTTATTTAAATTGTAAACCTCAAACATAGTTCCTCCACCTAAAGCAAGAACGTTAACCCGTAAGCAATTGACTAGTTTCCCGACTGCATGGATCATCAGCTGGGCACCGTTCTTCCTCGAGGTTTCAATCCTTTCAGCCCAGGACCTCTCCAAACGGCGGATCCACAACCTCGATCATGGATCCACATCAATTGATGGTAAATCAGTGGATTCACAACCTCAGTTGCGTCCAGACACAGTCAACCCATCAATGCAACATCACTTATGGAGGGTAGAAGGGGGAAAACTAATTCCAGTGATGACAGACAAAAGCCCTGCTCCAGATGTACTTCTTCAGATGATTCACTGCAACTGTTCAGGAGGGTGCAAAACCCTAAGGTGTACCTGCAGAAAGCATGGGCTCGAATGCACCAATGCATGTGGGCATTGCCAAGATGGCAATTGTGACAATATGACAAATGAACCAGTGACAGAAGAGGATGATGAACAAGACGGCATCTGAGAAGCCGTAATGTTGGATATTACACATTATGACATCGGTAGTGAGTAATACTAGAGTGTTCCCTTGATTAGGTCACTGATGACATCATAGATGACGTCGTGACATCATTGCAAATGCGACATTCATTCCAGAAAGTACTGTTATTTGAAAAACATTGGTGAAAAGAACATTTGTTCAAACATCAGATTTGCAATTTGAATTTTTTTATGGTAATCGGTCAGATTTTTGACGTTTTTCTGCCGGTGGCCATTTTGTTTTTTGACGTCATTTTTGGAGACTTTCCCGTGCGCAGAAATTATCCAACTTTTGATATTTTGTTCTCCACATCAAATACTACAAGAAAATGTCATAAAACGTTTTTTTGCAATTATTTTGGGGTTACGTGGTATATTGACTCTACTATTATCCCAACTTTACTTGCAATAGCATTTAATGTGTTATCATATACAGTATTTATAACTTTCCTTACACACTCTATAATATGATAATATCATTATATTGTTGCGAATATGGAATTTGGCCTCCATATCCGCTTGTAAATATTCCCCTATTTCCCCAATACTCCCCAACTATCCCCAATCCCCCATTCCCTAGTCCCATTGTCTGTAAACAACAATCAGTAGAGCCGACCTTCCCCTTTTTCCCCCATTAAATGTCGTGCCCAGGTCCACCGCATCTCACGTAGACAACTTTCGGACATCTTGCTAGTTATTCTTAGTCTATGTCAGTTAAGGACTCCTTTCCATTAATTCTGACTCTTCGTTGCACCAGAATGTGATTATATGGCACCAGTAGTGAGTTTAGGACCTTTCCCATACCTCCTTCCATCTTCTTCCCCAAACAACAACAACAACAACAACTACAACTACAACTACAACAACAATTACAACAACAACGACGCTGCGCGGGGGGAGTGTGCGTCATCACACCGGCTCGGTTAGCCGCCATTGACAATGCGCGCCGGACCATGCGCTCCACGGGGTTACCACGAAGGGGCTCCTTGTCAGTCCCCCGTCGAGGGCGGAGCCGGTAACCCCCCCCCGCACGCACCCAATGAGAGGCGACGTGCCGATTCCATCTGGGGCGGAGCTAACGAGCCGAGGGCGTGTCACTCCCCGCCGGAGATACGAAGCGACTCACCGGATGTGAGGTCAGATGCGCCCCCAGCCTGGAGAGAGAAGTTGCCACGTACGAGCGCTGAATACCTCCCCGCATCTCTGGACCGGACCGAGTCGATTCTGACCTTTGAGCCCAGGTGCACCTGGAGCCATCGATCCTGCCTTTCCTAGCCATCAATCCCCGTGTGAGTCAGCCTTTTGTCCCGTTTATCTGTCGTCTGTTGGGGTTAATATAAGATTGTGTCTAAGTGCTTGTCTTTCTATGTTGTACCTCTCGTCCCTGTAATCTGACCTTCCGAACGAATATAATCTCCTCCGGAGGTCTTGAGAACCGTATCCCTGGAGTCGTGTCATTTTAATCCCAGCCGTGTGTCTTTTCCTTCATTGACCTAGCGTAGCGCGATTAGTCAACGTTCGGGTATAATCGGGTAACTTGTGCAGACGTGGTCATACCAAACCGCTCGGTAAATAACATCTAAGCCACGTCTGTAACAATTGGTGTCGAGGAGTGGAATTCGGACCCGGGACTAAATTTATTAGGCCCAAATTTGTAACAATTAGAATCGATTCGGAGCGCGTTTCCCGCGCGAAATTATAACGGCGAAATTTGAATTTGTTTTACAAAAATAAAAACCCGAATTTTGAAAGTCGCGCTATGGCAGACCAAGACAGCTGGGGTCCGGTAGGGGAGAGTGAGGCAGGGTCGGTCCAGGACCAAATTGAGGGACAGGAGGAGAGCGAAGCAGCGAGGGTAGCAGACGCACAAAATAGCGTCGTTGCGCCCGACGTTGCGGGCGCGCAAAATGGCGCCTCGCAAGAGCGCGCGGTAGCCGAACCCGAGATGCCAATGAATTGGAACCTGTTTATGAAACAGATGATGGCCTTTATGGTAAAAACAGACGATAATTTCAAAGGGATGGAAAACAGGATGGGAAACCAAATGGGGGTAATGGGGAACCGGATGGAGGCTCAGAATGAGCAATTGGGGGTAATGGGAAACCAAATGGGGGTAATGAGGGACGAAGCGAGGGGTACCAGTGAGGGATTAGACAATAATTTTAAGGGATTAGACATGAAATTTGGGAAATTAGACGATAGATTAGGGGAAATACAGGAGGGGTTAACGGGGGTAGAAAACAGAATGGCCGCTCAAGAGAATCAAATGGAAGGGATGCAAAAAGGGTTAGAGGGGTTAGAAAACACCATGGAAGGCAAATTGAGGGACATGAGGGACCAAGCGGAAAGGGAAGTTAACCAAATGGGGCAGCAGATAGAGGGGGTCAGAATGGGGGTAGAAACCAAACTGGATGCTCACAGGGAGGAAATGGAGCAGATGAGGGTGGCATCTGGGCAGGAGATGCAAGTGATGGGAGAGGAGATCAGAAGAGGTGTGAGTGAGGAGGTCGGAGGAGTGCGCGAGGAGGTGAGGCACTGTAAGGAGCGCATGGAGAAGGAGGTGAGAAAGGGGACTGTAAAATTGCAAAGTGGTATAGAGGAGTTGACGCTGGGAGTAGAACAACTGACAGTGGGACAAAAGGAGTTGGGGGACCAGGTAAAGAAGAACACAGCGGTAATAGAGGGTTTAAAATCGACACAGAAGGAGATGAAAAAGGACGTAGGGGTAATTAAAAAAGAGTGTCAGACGGTACATGAGGACCTGACGAGGAAAATGGACAAGGTGGTAGAGGTGATGGAGGTTAAAGAGCGGGAGGTGCGGGAGCACATAGAAAAAAATAAAGTGGAGTTAGAGGAAGAACTTAAAGGGGCGCACGAAGAGATGAAGGAGGTGAAGCAGAAATTAGAAGAAGTGGAAGAAGGGGTGAGCGAAATTAAGAAGCGACGGAGAGAGGATAAGAAAGAGATAAAGGAGGAAGTAAAAGAATTGGTCCAAAGTCTGTGTTCGGATCGTGATGATGTGCTCATTAACCGGATGAGGGATTCGCAGGTGATGGAGGAGAAGCGAAGAGAAAGAGGACCCGGTGTAAGTGGTGACCAATATGGTCGTGCGTATGATGCGCCAGGTGATTTGATAAGCTTGGGAGTCGAGATAGACCCGGGTGTTCGTGAGAGGCCACTGGTGAAGTGTGCGACAGGTCTGGTGTGCGAAAAAGGAGGTGTGCGAGGAAGTCCGACGCTGGGGTGTGTGAGGAAAAAGTGCGTGCCAAGGAGTAGTGAGGGTGCTGGCGAGAGTGAGTCGGTCGTAGCGCGTGTGCGAGGGAGCACATGGAAGCGCGGTGTGGTAAGTGTTACAGAGGGTGTGACGGGAGAGTGTGCGCGAGAAAGGTGTGTAATGGACAGGTGCATGAGGAAAGAGTGCGCTGTCAAGAGTAAGGGTGAGTGCGCTGTCAAGAATGGAGGTGAGAGTAGTGAGAGTGACAAGGAGAGTGAGTTGGTTGTGACAGGTGAGCGAGGATGTACACCTGGGATGGAAGGATGCACACCTGGAATGGTAGAGCGTGAGTGGGAATGCACGCTGGAATTGGTGGTGAGGCACGTGGTTGGGTGTGCGAATGAGAGCACCCCTGTGATTGTCACAGAGGAGGTGACAGAGGAGGGGGCGCGAATAGGTGTGTTAGTGAGGTGTGCGACCAACGAATGTGTGCCAAGGTGTTCGGTGGTCAGGTGTGTGACCAAGTCTGTGAGTGGAATGAGGGTACCTGGGTGTGTAAGGAAAGGTAGCATGGGAACGGCTGGATGTGTGAGCAAGGAACGGGCTGCGGGGTGTAAGCGTCCAGGTGAAGCATCGACGTTACACGGGTTAGAGGTTAGAGCGACTTTTAGCCGAAGCGGGCCCTCGGTGCGTGCTGGGCCTCGCTTTGAACGGCCGCGTCCGTGCTCCACAAGGCGGAGCGGGCAGCCCGATAGAAAGGGTCGTCATGGCGACCACTTTTTGTTGAGGCATTCCGGCAGGTCGAGATCGGGACATTGGATGGCTCCACGCCGAGATGGTGCGTGGGATCTCGGCCCGGGTAAGCCCCCGTCCCTGCACCGAATGCCGGACGCATCCAGCCGCTGGCACAGAACAACCCGCATTCATGGCTTGGCTTTACGAAGCCGGGCTTTGGACAGGAATTGGCGCACCGAGAGGCATTAGTGAGTAGACTGGGTGATGAGGTTAGTGTTTTGGACCCAAAATTAGAGAAAAACAAAAATTTGATGATTGGCAAAGGATTGGCAGTGATGATTGGCAGATGATGGGCAGTGATTGGCAAATTTTTAATTTGTTGAAATTTGATGTGCCAAATTGGTAGTGAGAGACCCCCGATGTGGTGGGATGGCATCCCTGCCACCCTTCCCATAGTGGGGGCAAAGGAGCACTAGATTATGGGGTGTATGGCAGTGAAAACTAGCCCGGGTGGGTTAGGATATTGATAGGGATCTAGCGAAGATGACAGTAGGTAACGTTAAGTTTAGTTAGTGACTGATACCTGTAGTGGGGACGCAGGTAGATTAGTATGGATGATAATGACGTGGGAGCGCAATAGTTTAAAGGGACGACTGGGAAGCGCAAGTTTCAGAGGGGAGTAGTTAGATGAGATGATGCCGTGTGGTTGAGAGTTGAACAGGTGTGATTGCACAGGTGTGCAACTAGACAGGTGTGTGGAACAGTGTATGAGTAGTGAGTGAGTGGATCAGCGTGAATGCGCTTGGGGAGAGAAGGGTGCAGGTGGCACCAGGTGTGAGAGCACAGGTGTGCAAGTACAGGTGTGTGGAGAGAGTTGGAGTAAGGGGTACGGAGTGGTGTGCATGGTGCGAAGGTGTGGATGGGGAAGAGTGGACCCTTTTCACGAGTACCCGGGGCGGGTAGTGTAAGTGTTAGGTAGAGGGTATAGGTAAATTGTGGTTGGATATTGGCATTTGTGGTGCGGTTGCAGAATGGTGTTGTGAATGGGTGCATTAGTGTTGTGGAAATGGCTGGGCGTGTTGCCTGTTAGTGTGTGTAGTTGGTTGGGCACTCCACCACTGTGAGGATGTCGGCCAGGTGAGGCCGCAGGTGGGCTCTGGGAGCCGGTAGAGTTGTGGATGGGGCCCGAGGATCCGGAGGACGGACCCGGGTAGCCCAGTGCCAGAGAGGGCACCGAGTGGGGAGAGAGCCAGAGGGCCTTCCCCAGGTAGTTAGGTTAGGGTGAGGAGCAGGTAAGCTCGGAGGCAACCGCAGTGGTGGAGGTGTGCAGGTGGGTAGACCCGCTGGGAGAGGTACACGCCACAGCCCAGAAATTGTGCGAGGGCACCGGGAGATGAATCGGGGGAGTGAGACCCCAAATTGAAAAGCGCCACAGTTGGCCAATGGGAATTGGTTTTTAGAACCCATAGTGTAAGAGGGCCAATGGTTTGGCCGGAGAAAGACCCCGGGTAGTGTAAAGTTGTTAAAGTCACTTAGGAAATAGTTAGGATTGAAGAGCCTGTCGCACCATACGCAGCCACTTACCTGTGGTGATGATGACTCCACACCTGTGTTTTCTTTGTTCTGTGTGCAGAAATGAGAATTGCTGTGAGGATTTGTGAGACGCATCACGACGTGGATGAGACATTGGGGTGATTCCATCTCTCCCTCCCTAGGAGGGACTGATGATGAATTGGTAATGGCAAATTGTGATGTTGAGTTGGAGATGGCAAATTTTGATGAGAGTTGAAAATGGCAAATTTGATTGGTTAGGAGGGAGCGAAGACGAATTTGGTTTATGGGAGGAACGGGGAAGACAGTAGGGATGTTTGTTGATTTGTAAAATAGATGTTTATGGGTAGTGTTGTGTTTTGTGGATACAGTAAGGGGTAAGGGAGGGGCCATGTAGGTTACCTGGTGGGGGGGGGGGGAGCGTACGGTAGGAACGTACCTGTCTCACCTGGTTCCCATGTGCCCCCAGTGTGCATTACCTTGCATTGCGTGCACTTTTGCGCCCTTACCACCTTACTCACTTGTCTGCTTCTTTTGTCTCCCACCTCCGAGGATCTGGCTTTGGGGTAGAGAGAGAGGAGAGAGAGGTGCTGGCTTCGCAGTTGTGGGCCTGCACTTTCGCTGCTTGCTGCTTGGATCGATACACCATATGGACCGCAATGTTTGTGGCCACCCACAATGGACCGCAGCTCTTTTGCGGCCAAGCACCACCCGTGGAAGGACCTATGGGTCAACGTGGCACCTATGCCAAACAGGTGAACCACTAACAGTTGGCCCCCTGACGGCCACAATAAAGAAATGGACGCGGTTGGCGCCTTTCTTTATTGTTAAAAAGAAGTAAGAAGGCCAAGTGCACCACACGAAGGCAAGACCAGCGGCAGAACATCGGCCGGCTGCGACACCACACAATGATTTATAAACACTTTATTGGTGCACCGGATGGTGCTCACTGTGTGATGGGGTGGTGCTTGATGCTTGGAAGGGGTGCTCTGCACATTATTAAAGGCCGTAGGCCACAGAGCACTCGTGGGTTGGTGTATCGATGCTAGCATGCGTGCTCTCTCTATGCATAACATCTGCATGTGTTCCTCCAAAAACAGGTTCTGGATCGTAGTGTAAATATCAGCGTAGTCTTGTGTAAATAATGCTCCCTACCGGCTGTATGTTTAGTTTGAGGATTCTCTCCGGATTCGGTTATCCTGTGGGTGTGTTTCTGTGAGGAGAAGGGTGCAACGTCGCAGGGGGACATATTTACTCATTTGTGAATATCTGTAAAACTGTCGCACTCAGGGTAGAGTTAATAGTAGAGGGAACTACATTGCGTGCCACACTAAAGTAGGTAAAAATTTATCGGGTCGGGACGCCCCGAGGGTAGAGAAGGGTGCAATGTTGCGAATATGGAATTTGGCCTCCATATCCGCTTGTAAATATTCCCCTATTTCCCCAATACTCCCCAACTATCCCCAATCCCCCATTCCCTAGTCCCATTGTCTGTAAACAACAATCAGTAGAGCCGACCTTCCCCTTTTTCCCCCATTAAATGTCGTGCCCAGGTCCACCGCATCTCACGTAGACAACTTTCGGACATCTTGCTAGTTATTCTTAGTCTATGTCAGTTAAGGACTCCTTTCCATTAATTCTGACTCTTCGTTGCACCAGAATGTGATTATATGGCACCAGTAGTGAGTTTAGGACCTTTCCCATACCTCCTTCCATCTTCTTCCCCAAACAACAACAACAACAACAACTACAACTACAACTACAACAACAATTACAACAACAACGACGCTGCGCGGGGGGAGTGTGCGTCATCACACCGGCTCGGTTAGCCGCCATTGACAATGCGCGCCGGACCATGCGCTCCACGGGGTTACCACGAAGGGGCTCCTTGTCAGTCCCCCGTCGAGGGCGGAGCCGGTAACCCCCCCCCGCACGCACCCAATGAGAGGCGACGTGCCGATTCCATCTGGGGCGGAGCTAACGAGCCGAGGGCGTGTCACTCCCCGCCGGAGATACGAAGCGACTCACCGGATGTGAGGTCAGATGCGCCCCCAGCCTGGAGAGAGAAGTTGCCACGTACGAGCGCTGAATACCTCCCCGCATCTCTGGACCGGACCGAGTCGATTCTGACCTTTGAGCCCAGGTGCACCTGGAGCCATCGATCCTGCCTTTCCTAGCCATCAATCCCCGTGTGAGTCAGCCTTTTGTCCCGTTTATCTGTCGTCTGTTGGGGTTAATATAAGATTGTGTCTAAGTGCTTGTCTTTCTATGTTGTACCTCTCGTCCCTGTAATCTGACCTTCCGAACGAATATAATCTCCTCCGGAGGTCTTGAGAACCGTATCCCTGGAGTCGTGTCATTTTAATCCCAGCCGTGTGTCTTTTCCTTCATTGACCTAGCGTAGCGCGATTAGTCAACGTTCGGGTATAATCGGGTAACTTGTGCAGACGTGGTCATACCAAACCGCTCGGTAAATAACATCTAAGCCACGTCTGTAACAATATCATTCACATCTTACCCTTAAACACATCAATCGACCAAACAGCATGACCACACCACCTACCTCTCGATCAAATTCTATTTCGAATGTTCAAACTGTCAAATGTTCAAACACACACACGCCACCTCCACACATACACACACATACGCCCCCCCCCCTCTCCATACGCACACCCCAACCCCCACCTCCCCCACCACGTACACACATATCCACCCCCCCCCACACCCACACAAAACATCCCTACACCCCTCCCCCCACACGCACAACCCTCCACACATACACACACACACACACACACACACACACACACACACACACACACACACACACACACACACACACATCCAATCCCCCCTCCTCACACGCACATCCAAACCCCCCCCCCCCCACACCCACACAAAACACCCCTACACCCCTCCCCCCACACGCACACCCCTCCACACATATACACACACACACGCCACCTCCACACATATACACACACACACACACACACACACACCCGCCCCCCCCCCCCTCCATACGCACACCCCAACCCCCCCTCCCCCCACACTCACACACACACACACCCGCCCCCCCTCCATACGCACACCCCAACCCCTCCCTCCCCCCACACACACACATATCCACACAATTTTTGTCTGAAAACTGATTTTTTCCCCATGTCCTTTTTTCTAACGTTTACTAACCACCATTAAAAGTTACCATTGCAACTCTAATATTTATGGAATTGTTTTCATTCTTTTCTGTATTATAGACCGAGGGTGCGTGAACATTTTGTAACATGATTGTGATATGACATGAATCGATGGTAATGTTGCAGTAGAATAAGATATGCAAATCTGTTAAAAATGTAACGTTACTAACCATGGAATTGCTTGAAGTTGAACACAGATGGACTCGAAATTCCGGATGTGCTGGATCGGATTTCAAACTCTCCTCCAAACTCCGCTGTCGTTTCAGTGTAGAATTTCTTCCCATTGGTGTCAATATCCACTTTAAATCAGCAAAAGCGAAAGAACAAGTTCGTCTGTTCGCGGGACAGTACAAACTCGATGTACGTTGTCGGTCAAATCTTCCGTTTATTTTGGAAAATGAAAAAACGGTTTCTTGGTTGATGACGCGGTTCAACGCGACCAATCAGGTGGCTTGGCGCTCTGTTTACGTGAAATAGCACTTTGGTTGCGGGGATTATCGCGGAGGCGGGAGCCATATCTATATGTATATATTATTATTTATTATATACCAGCAAAAGTACTTGCCGAGTACCACGAGGTTCGATTCCCTGCTGAGGTAGGAATCGAACCAAGATGGCATCTGGTGCGTGTGAGAGAATCGATGCTATGAGTGAGGCTGGAGTCAGAAAGCTCTATTGTATCGACGCCGACAGTATAATTTCCGCGTCTCTGAACAATGTTATGAGATAACTGTTATCGTCAGGCCATATCAGCGCCCGCGGAACTACGTAACTTCCGTTTTGTGCACACTTCTTCTTCTTTAAGGTTAAATGGCGCTTTCAGAGCCGCGAGGCTCTATATACGCCACGCACCCCAACATCCAAACAAAGTCAAACCAGGAGGTTTACACTAGAAAACTAGAGACTCACACTGCTAACCCCGTCTCTTTGATGAACTTTAAAACTGATCTACAAAACCCAGGATGTTTCAGATCCAGCCAGGATAAGGCTTCCGGCAGACCTGACCACGTGATCCCCATTCCGCGGACAGCAAGCTGAAGACGAGATCTAGCATTTTAATATTACTAGGGCATGCCCGTACTATATATAAGCTAGGACGTGCCCGTACGTGGGTGCCCGTTCCTTGCCAAAAAAAAAAAAAAAAAAAAATTTGTGTAGGGGTGTGTGTGTGTAAACATCCTAGGGCGTGCCCGTACGTGGGTGCAAAAAAACATGCGTGCAAACAACAACAACAAAAAAAAAACTTTGAAACCACGTGGCAGTAACGACCACAGAACCCCCCCCCCCCCCCCCTCTATTTACATGAATGGTTTGGTCCATTCGCAACGCCAAAGCGAACGGCGAACGGCTAAATCGCCATAGCTCGGTAAGTACTTGTCCGATTAATTTCAAACCTTGAAAAGGCACATCCTCGGGTCCCCAGCAATATACCTGGCAAGTTGCAAGTATATCGGACCCGTGGTTGTCGAGAAACAGCGGTCACAGACAAACAAACGTACAAACGTACAAACAAACAAACACACAGAGATTACTGGAATTATAGATAGAAGATAACGCGGACAAAAAGAAAAAACATGGTCCAGACCTTCGGGAACCTTACACCGATCGCACCACCCCGAGGGATGGCGCCCGATCCTGTGAAGATAAGAATTGAGAAAACAATGTCCAATTCTAAGTCGAGATATTAAGATAGACTGCTCCCTGCGAGGGAGCCGAGGAGACGACCCCAAGGACACGATCGCTGGATGCACCTCGTGACACCACCTCCCCTGAGGGGAGGAGTCCCACTGACTTTGCCATATAGCATTAATTTTCTGTCTAATTAAATTAGAGAGGTCTGCCTGGCCTAGCGGAACCGGGGTTTCGAAATCCAGATTGAGGGCGCGTTTGCCGCCTGGTCACACACTTCGTTTCCTGCAATGCCCACATGGGCCGGGACCCAACATACATCGACGACCGTGCCCCTCCAATGGGCCAAACTTACGAGGTGAATTACCTCCAGAACCAATTCGTTCCTACTGCGAGGCTGGAACGACCTAAGCGCTATCAGAGCCGAGAGAGAGTCGGAGAATATGACCGCGCTGAGGGGATAAAAGTCTTCGTGCACACTTCGCGACAACAGCCACGTGATTGGATACGTTGAAAACAAACCACAAAAGGGCTCGTGTTGCAGCATACTTCTGGTAGTCTCGCCCTCACCTATTGCTGTGGTGTGCTTTCGCGAGATCTCACACGATCCCCCCCCCGGATTCGGAAGGTCATGTGGTAATTTATAGAACATGGAGCAGGAACTACATTACATTACGTTTGTGCAGACGTTTCACAACATGGCCTGAGCGAGTAATGTAGGCCACAGGCCCGTGGATCTGTTCATCAAACACAACAGGAGAAACATTATTGTGATCATCATTGGCGGCAAGAGAAGGGGAGGAAGCGTTGTCGTGCTCATCATAGTCCGAGCTTCCAATATATGGCTCATACACACAGCCAGTGTGATTGGCCAGCTTGCTTGGAGATTGGTGTCCTGCTCGGAGCACGTATGACCGAGGTGACTCGGTGTTTTTGTACGATCTCACCACAAACCCATTTGCTCGTTCCTCGCAGTGGTTCCATGCGAACCTGCTGATCTTGAACTAAATCCCGGTGGCCGCTCTATCACTACCTGATCATGATCGAACCTCTGCATACAGGTGCAGAGATGGACCACCATTGATGGAACCGACTACGTCCAAAACATCCGATCTTGGACAAACTGTCATTCTGTCACAAACATTTTGACCTGGAGATCTGGTGCTGGTGGATGTGTTTCTTGTGACATTATTGACGTTTCTTATCTCTTTTGGGACCCACCTCTCACGTGCATTATGGGATTGGTTTTTGGCGGTGTGTGCTGTCAGTCCGTGAAGAAAAAGTTGCCTTCCGAGGACAGAACATTCAAACAAGCTTTCATTGTTGCCGTGGCTGATGAAAAAGCTGAAAACTCTGCATCTGTTTCAAAGATCACTGCTGCAGCAACAGCTACAAGCAATCCAACATCCACCAGCAATCCAACATCCACCAGCAATCAAACATCCACCAGCAATCAAACAGCTACCAGCAATCCAACATCTACCAGCAATCCAACATCCACCAGCAATCCAACATCCACCAGCCATCAAACATCCACCAGCAATCAAACAGCTACCAGTAAGCCAACATCTACCAGCAATCCAACATCCACCAGCAATCCAACATCCACCAGCAATCCAACATCCACCAGCAATCCAACATCCACCAGCAATCAAACAGCTACCAGAAAGCCAACAGCTACCAGCAATCCAACATCCACCAGCAATCCGCGGACATTCATCCGCAGCTCAATGGAATACTGCTCTCTCCTCTGGGCTGGTGCTCCTGCCTCACACCTAGCTCGTCTTCACGCTGTTGAAAGCAAAGCATTCAGAATCATTGGAATCTCCCGCGATGAAGCTAACTCCAAGGGCCTCTCACTCACTCACCGCAGGCAGGGTGGTGGTCTTTCCGTCTTCTTCCGACTCCTCTCTGGCCTTGCCCCCACCCCCCCCAGCTCTCTCTGGGCTCTGTCCCGCAAATATTCCTACAGGTCGCACAAGATCTGCCTGCAACCCTCTTATGGTCAAACTGCCAAAATCAAGACTCTCTGCTCACCTTCACTCCTTCATTCCTCTTTTCTCCCGCCTCTGGAACAAACTCCCTCACTCTCTTCAATCCCACTCCTCCCTACAGGTCTTTAAAACAGCTGTTCACCACCATCTCTTATCTTCCCCCATCCAAAACCTTGATATTTTCTATCCCCGATAATTTCACCCCAATTCCACTTTTTGAAATACCAACTTCTGTCCTGGAAGTCCTTGGTGTCCTTGTGTTTTATACTTCCCCCACCCCCCCCCCCCCCTTCCCACGCCTCCTCCCCCCAAGCCCTCTCCCTCCCACACATCTCCCTGCTCTTAAATGTTGTGTGCTCTCAAGTGTTTGCGTGCTTCCCATTCTCTTGTCTTCCGATCCCTCTTTTTATATATTTTGTTTGTCTGGTTGATTTGTTTGTGAAGTAAATGTCAGCTCTTTCACGAGCCTCGATTCAGTATACAAAAAAATTAAAAAATAAAAAAAATCCAACATCCACCAGCAATCCAACATCTACCAGAAATCCAACATCTACCAGCAATCCAACATCCACCAGCAATCCAACATCCACCAGCAATCCAACATCTACCAGCAATCCAACATCTACCAGCAATCCAACATCCACCAGCAATCCAACATCCACCAGCAATCCAACATCTACCAGCAATCCAACATCTACCAGCAATCCAACATCCACCAGCAATCCAACATCCACCAGCAATCCAACATCCACCAGCAATCAAACAGCTACCAGAAAGCCAACATCTACCAGCAATCCAACATCCACCAGCAATCCAACATCCACCAGCAATCCAACATCCACCAGCAATCAAACAACTACCAGAAAGCCAACATCTACCAGCAATCCAACATCCACCAGTAATCCAACATCCACCAGCAATCAAACAGCTATCAGAAAGCCAACATCCACCAGCAATCCAACATCCACCAGCAATCCAACATCTACCAGCAATCCAACATCTACCAGCAATCCAACATCTACCAGAAAGCCAATATCTACCAGCAATCCAACATCCACCAGCAATCCAACATCTATCAGCAATCCAACATCTACCAGCAATCCAACATCCACCAGCAATCCAACATCTACCAGCAATCCAATATCTACCAGCAATCAAACAGCTACCAGAAAGCCAACATCTACCAGCAATCCAACATCTACCAGCAATCCAACATCTACCAGAAAGCCAACATCTACCAGCAATCCAACATCCACCAGCAATCCAACATCTATCAGCAATCCAACATCTACCAGCAATCCAACATCCACCAGCAATCCAACATCTACCAGCAATCCAACATCTACCAGCAATCAAACAGCTACCAGAAAGCCAACACCTACCAGCAATCCAACATCCACCAGCAATCCGACATCCACCAGCAATCCAACATCCACCATCAATCCAACATCCACCAGCAATCAAACAGCTACCAGAAAGCCAACATCTACCAGCAATCCAACATCCACCAGCAATCCAACATCCACCAGCAATCAAACAGCTACCAGAAAGCCAACATCTACCAGCAATCAAACATCCACCAGCAATCCAACATCCACCAGCAATCCAACATCCACCAGCAATCCAACATCCACCAGCAATCAAACAGCTACCAGAAAGCCAACATCTACCAGCAATCCAACATCTACCAGAAATCCAACAGCTACCAGCAATCCAACATCTACCAGCAATCCAACATCTACCAGCAATCCAACATCTACCAGAAAGTCAACATCTACCAGCAATCCAACATCTACCAGAAATCCAACATCTACCAGCAATCCAACATCTACCAGACCTCCAACATCTACCAGCAATCCAACATCTACCAGAAATCCAACATCTACCAGCAATCCAACAGCTACCAGACCTCCAACATCTACCAGCAATCCAAGATCTACCAGAAAGCCAACATCTACCAGGAGCTGATTGACAAGGAACTGGATCATCTTGAAAATCTGGGGATCATCGAGCAAATCCAGTATGCCGAATGGGCGGCGCCCATCATTCCGGTCATAAAATCGGACCAGTCCATCCGCATATGTGGAGATTATAAAATGACCGTGAACAAGTGTTCTTCATTGGATAAATATCCAATCCCGAGGATCGAAGACCTCTATGCTCGTCTCACGGGAGGCAAGACTTTTACGAAACTCGATCTCAAATCCGCCTATCTACAGCTCCGCTTGGACGAGAATTCGAAACAGTATCTTACCATCAACACACATCGTGGGTTGTACAGGTACCACCGACTCAGTTTTGGAGTGAAATCTGCACCTGGAATTTATCAGCGTGTCATGGACAGTTTGTTTGCCGCCGAACGCAACGTCGTTTGTTACCAGGATGATATTCTGGTTACTGGTCGTACGGACGCGGAACATCGACAAAACCTGGAGAGAGTTCTGAAGAAGATTTCGGACTCCGGCCTACGTTTGCGTCGAGACAAGTGCAAGTTTATGGTGCCATCAGTCACGTACCTGGGTCATACGATTGATGCCGAGGGTCTACACCCGACAGATGAGAAAGTTCGAGCTATCAAGGATGCTCCTGCTCCACGAGACGTGACCGAATTGAAGTCATACCTCGGTTTGCTTCAGTTCTATGGTCGTTACATCCCGAATGTGACCGACGTTTTGGGCCCCCTTTATCGGCTTTTGAGGAAAGGAGTCTCCTGGAGCTGGGGGTCTACTGAACAATCAGCATTCCAGACCTCTAAGGATCAAATCGTCCAATGTTCTCGTTCATTTTGATCCAGAGAAGGATCTTGTGCTGACATGCGATGCCTGTCGGTATGGAGTGGGGAGTGTATTATCACACGTGATGCCTATGGTACGGAAAGACCGGTTGCATTTGCATCCAGAACGTTGTCCCCGGCAGAGAAGAACTATTCCCAACTTGACAAGGAAGGATTGGGAATCGTTTTCGGCGTCAGCAAATTTCGCCAGTACCTTCTTGGACATCATTTCACGATTCGCACTGATCACAAGCCGCTGATCAGTCTGTTTGGTCCAACTAAGGCGACATCTGACACACTACCGCCCAGGATCATCCGCTGGTCCCTGTTTCTCGCTGCTTATGACTACACCATATGTTATAAGCCCGGTTGGTCTATCACAAATGCAGATGCCATGAGTCGGTTACCCCTTCCAGAATCCGTTGATGATTCACCTACACCAGGATCCATTATCGCACTGATGGATCATCTGGAGGATTGTGCTGTCGATTCCGGCCAGATCCGCACTCATACTCGACGAGACCCCGTTCTGTCCAGAACTGTCCAGGTTGTACAGCTTGGAATGGCATTTGCTACCTGAGGGTGACCCAGATTTTGCGGCTTTTAAAGCACGTAAAAACGAACTCAGCGTGGAAAATGGTTGCCTACTCTGGGGATGTCGTGTCATGATCCCGAAAAACCTGCGTTCCAGGGTCATGGATGAAATCCATGACTGTCACCCCGGGATTGTGAAGATGAAGTCACTCGCTAGAAACTATGTGTGGTGGCCGAATCTTGATGCTGATATCGAACATCATGTTCGACATTGTTACCCCTGCCAGAGCACCTGGAATACACCTGCGAAAGCGCCACTGCATCCCTGGGTATGGCCCAGCGAACCGTGGCATCGCCTGCATCTCGATTATGCCGGGCCTATTAACGGCAGCATGATTCTAATAATTACGGACGCGCACACAAAATGCATCGATGCCTATGTGACGCGTGGTACTACGTCAGCCATTGTCATCGAAAGCCTCCGACGCTGTTTCGCCACTCATGGTCTGCCCAGGATGATCGTGAGTGATAACGGTTCGTGTTTTTCCAGTACCGAGTTTGCCGAGTTCACACGTCGGAACGGCATCAAACATAAGTTTGTCAGCCCACATCACCAGGCTTCAAATGGCTTGGCCGAACGATCCGTGGGAATCATCAAATCCGGATTGCAGAAACTTCAGGAGGGAACCCTGGAAACAAAGCTTTCTCGTCTCCTGTTCAAATACCGCATCACGCCACAATCAACAACCGGTGCAGCTCCGTCTGAGTTATTGATGAAACGACACGTGAGATCGACACTTGACAATCTCAAACCAGACATATCATCAAACGTTTATCAGAGCCAGCTTAATCAAAAGTTGGTGCACGATAAGACGTCCAACAGTCGATGTATCAACATTGGAGATCCGGTGTTTGCCCGAAATTTTGGTGCAGGTGCGACGTGGCTACCGGGGGACATCATCGAGAAGCAAGGTCCACTGCCCTGTGTGATTCGCCTGCAGGACGGCCGCGAAATTCGTCGACATCAGGACCACATAACCTACCGTCACTGTGAGTCGATGGAGCCTGCAGCATCGTCACAGTCAGGACAACAGTTCGACCCACCACTGCCGGAGATCGTCGTGGCCGCTCCAGCCGGCTCGGATGCCCCGAAAACCTCTGTGAACGCTACACCCTTCGTGGAGACCAAAGGAATCACCGTGGAGACCAAATCACTCTGTATCCACTGGTACACCGCGACCCAAAGGAATCACCTCGGACTCTGTATCCACTGGTACACCGCGACGCTCAATGCGTGAGAGAAAAGCACCCGAGCGGTTGAATCTTTGAAGATGTTTTTTTTTCATGGTGACACATGTTCTATTTTCACGTATTTTCATTATTCTCATAATCGATGTCATGTATGAATTGCAAATAATCACCGTTGTATCCCTACACCGGGACCGCATGGTATCCCTACACCGTGACGGCATTGTATCACTACGCGCGAGCTCGGATGGCGCTGAGGTGAATCGGGCCTGTATCGGCAGGGTGAATAAACGTGTACGACAATTGATCGTAGTTTGTCGAGATACATTACACCAGCAATCCAACATCTAGCAGAAATCCAACATCTACCAGAACTCCAACAGCTACCAGCACTCCAACATCGACCAGAACTCCAACAGCGACCAAAACTCCAACATCTACCAGAACTCCAACAGCTACCAGCACTCCAACATCGACCAGAACTCCAACATCGACCAGAACTCCAACAGCTACCAGAAGCTACTACCTCAAAATCTCCATTGATGGAATGTAGATCCCGATGAAAATTGATGCAGTTAGTTAAGGTACCTTACTTAATACCGTCGTGGTGATTTTCACCGATTACCTGGTGACATCAATACTTTGAAACCAACTACAGTATTATTGAAAAGCTACACTGGTGATGTCATCAAATACCTCAGTGAGAAAGAAATGTCTGTTCAAATGGGGAGCAACGAGGTTTTGCAACAACACGTGTAGTTAATTGAGCGGCACCTTTCCTACCTGGGAGAGATTATATCGAAATTTTCCTTTCCCTGGAAAAATATTTTCAATTTTGCTGTTCCCATTGCCACTGATGACACATCAGACAACACCCCAAGTTGTTCAACAGCAACACCTTGGGAAAGATGAAAGTGGTACAAGTTACTCTGAAGGTGCAGGACGGCCATCCTCTATTTATGAAGACTAGAACTGTTCCTTTTGCTCTCCGTGAAAGGTTTGTCCAGGCCTCGCCCACTGTGCTGGTCATCAAACCAGTTGCGACCAGTTGCGGATTTGGGGTGATAATTCGGGCACCGTACACAAATATTCCGAGTTGGAGAAATACCCAGCACCTACCCTGGAAGAACTGTTGAACAAGTCAGCAGGTGGAAAGAAGTATACAAAGCTTGATTTATCTCAATCTTACCACCAGTTGGAGTTGGCTCCTGGGAGTCGGATGTATACTACGGTGAATACACACAGGCGGCTGTACCAGTACCGAATGCTCTCGCATGGTGTGAATGCAGCTGTCCCAGTATTTCAACATATCATGGAGAATTTGCTAAAAGATATCCCTGGGTGCTGTGTGTACATTGATGATATCCTGGTGACGGAGTGATGACAGCCATTTAAAAACCTTCACGGGGTTTGAAAAGGCTGGGAGAAAATAGAATTAGCGGATGCGTCCTCCTCTCCTCTTCTTCCCCCTTTTCTCCCCTTTCTCTCCACCCCTCCTTCCCTTTTCTCCCGCTCCCCCTACCAATTCTCTCCACCTCCCCTCCATCCCTCCTTCCCTTTTCTCCCGCTCCCCTTCCCCTCTCCCCCCTCCATTCCCCACCCCTCCCCCTTCTCTCTAACTCCCCTTACCCTCTCCATTCTCTCCCCCCCCCCATTCCCCTCACCTCCTCTCCAACTCCCCTCACCTATCCCTTATCTCCCCCCTCTCGTCCCCTGCCCTCCTTCTTCTCCCCACCACCCCTCCTCCAGTATTCCCGTCCCCACCCCGTTCACCTCCCCCATCCCACCCTCATTTTCTCCCTCCTTCCCCTTCCTTCCTCCCCCTACTCCACCACCTCTCCATCACCTTACTCCTCCCCCTCTCCCTTACTCCTCCCCACCTCTCGTCTTCCTCCTCCCCCAAAAATGAAGGAATCTGCACAAAAAGTGAGGATAACTTAATCGTGGTTGGAACAATCGGGTCATATGGACGTGGAAGCTCTTTCATCATTTTAAATCTTGCAGAAAATTGTGGGTCAAATTTATCCCCATTGTATCCTGTGTCATATTAAATGTTAAATGCAAACTGCCCCTTCTTTTACAATGATATCTTTCGAAAGCTGAACGATGTTCTTTTTTTTAATGTAAATACCTTGACTGGTTTCATTGCCTCCGACACCAAAGGTGGATGCAGGTTATGTTTTCACCCCCGTGTGTTTGTTTGTGAACAAGACATCTAAAAAAGTTGTGGACAGATTCGGACTAAATTTGGTGGACATGTTAGGTGTGTTCCAAGGACGAATTGATGATATTTTGGTGAAGATTCTGACATGAGAATTCCTATTTTGGAGGGTCAAAGGTAAGAGAGAAAATACCTATTTTTGGAGGGATCAAACTCCTCAGAGACCCTCGTCGGCCCTGATTTTTTTTAACGTCGTGAACAAACTTTGGTACATCACAGGTGATGAAGGTTGTGGTCAAGTTTCATCGAAATTGTGTGTGTATTTTCGGAGAGGTTCCGAGAGTTTACATAGACCGTAGCTGCCTGCCTACCTGCCTGACTGACGGACACCATGCGATGTTAATACATCCCCTGAACAATTCGTATTCCAGGTAAGCTAAAAATCACACACCAAGGTGCATTCGCATGTTACGTGTGAACACGTGAGATCAGCTCATTCCATCCAACATGAACATTCATATCCCCAAGTAGGCAGCAGGGGGCCCAATAGAGTTGTGGAGCTTATTGGGCAGCAGAGAAACAACAAAAGGTCGAATTTTCACAAGATTTATATTTAACAGGTAACACCAAAAAGAGTACATCACCAGCAATAAGCATGGCTCTTCTTGAAGCAAGTACCTCTTCCAAGACAGGACATGACACATGCTTTGGACAGTCCAATTTGATATCAAGAATCAGGTTTGTACTGGGAACGAGTAAACATTTCGACAGAAAAGTTTTCCCTCATGATCCGAAAAGTATGGCAACGTCTGTCCAAATATGTATCAATCTCCACATCTTTTGATCAGGCCATCTGGGCACCCACACCACAGACAGGTTACAAAGAGATGCCTGAAACAACCAGGAAAACCTCAGTTGAATTCAGTGGCAAATCGTTTGGAAAGTTGTGGCAATAAAGTCTCATTAATGAAAACGAACAGGATTTTATGGACAACAAACGAAAGGTACAAAATGATGCGGATATCTAAAATTTCTACCAATAGAAATACGAGGATTAATTGATAACAATTGGTTGCCCTTCACATCGGAAGTATGTCATTCACATGAGAAATAAGAACCATCTGTTCCATTTGTTACATCCACCACCGAAAGTGGGCGGAGATAATGTTTTCACCCCTGTCTGTCTGTCAGTTTGTTTGGGAACAGGATATCTCAAAAAGTTGTGGACGGATTTGGACGAAAGTTGATGGAGAGGTTGCGTATGTGACACGGAAGAATTGGTTATATTTTGATGAAAATCCGAATCCGGATCCAGCCTATCAGTGGGATCCAAAATGGAAACTGTTCAGCTTGACAGAGGTTTGCGCTCTACAGAGTGTCTTTCTCGTTTATTGTGTGGAAGCTGCTTCCCAAACAGGAACCAAAATCTGAGATTGCAAGAAGTATAACCTGGTCGGCTGTTATCAAAGAATCTCCAAGAAGACCAGACCATTTGCTACCCTACATCCAAGCAGAATTTGTAACTTGTTCAGGGTGCTGGTCATAACCTACTATTCATGAAATGCACCATGGGATCTTTTCTCACCAATTAATGCTTCCAGATGTGACACCCGGCAGAATATCCATATCCAAGGAGCGGTGCATATTATGAAATACTACACCCTGCCTGGAAAACACCAATCAGATCAACATTAGATACAGTACCTTCAGAAAGTATTCACACCCCTTGACGTTTTTCAGATTTTGTTGTGTTTTAGCTTGTTGTTCTCCTTTTCCCTTTATAAGGGGTAACGTCCAATGGCACCAAGCTCTTGCCCTGCCTTGACCACGATACTCCTCCACTTCCCTCTGTCCACAGCCAGCTCTCTCCACTCTCAAACCACACTCACCTTACTGATATCCCTCTTCACACAATCCTCCCATCTCAACCATGGTCGACCTCTTTTCCACCTTCCTTGTTCCCTCAACCTATTCGCTCTCTTTGCTATTGAACCTTGCCCCATCTGCACCAAGTATCCAGCCCGACTCAGCTGGAATTTCACCAATCTCCCTGTCAAGCTCATCTGCACACCGATCTCTTCCCTCAGTTCCTCCATTCTCCCTCTATCCACCCTCTTCACTTCCACAATCCTCCTGACTCAGTTGTTCTCGCAAACGTAAAGCCTCCGTTGTTGTTTTTCTAACAGTGCCATCGTCTCCAGACTGTAAAGAGAAGCCGGCGTTACACACGACATCAGAACCTATCCTTTCAATCTTCTTGAAATCTTTCTGTCTGCCATGCCATCCTCATAATCCACCCTCCTCCACACATTCACACCCACCTGCATCCTCCTCCGAACCTCAGCCTCTGACTTACCATCCCTGGTCACTGTTCCACCCAGATACTCCAACCTATTTCCTTTTCTGAACTCCTTCCCCTCTAACCTGATATTTATTTTCTCTGCTGCCCAACTCACATCACCTCCATGCTAATTTTCAGCCCATGTTTCTCAAACACCTCCTCCCACTCCCCCAGTACTTCCTGCATCTCCCGCCAACTCTCCACCACAACAACCAGATCATCCGCATACAATATCCTACCCAGAATATCTTTCATGTTTACCTTCCTGCTTACCAGCTCCATCACCATGATAAACAGCAGTGGGTTTAGAGCGCTTCCCAGCCTCAAACCAATGTTCACATTGAACTCCTCTCACATCCCAAGACCAACCAAAACTCTTCCCTTCATTTCCTTGTACATCCCTTCCACCAACCTAACATCTGCCTCTGGCACTCCAATCCATCTCAGTGTTGCCATCACCATTTCCCTCGGGACAGTGTCACAGGCCTTCTACAGTTCCACAAATTCCAATGACATTTCAACTTGCACCTCCAACCTCTTCTCCACCATCCGTCTCAGTGCGAACACCCTATCTATCATTCCCCTACCCTTTGTAAACCACTGCTGCTCTTCTCCAATCTCCTTCTCCACATTCTCCCTTGGCCTCCTATCCAGAATCCTCTCCAGCACCTTCATGACGTGACTGAGGAGTGCAATTCCCCTGTATTTCCCTGGATCTTGAACATCCAACTTCTCCTTCCAGATCGGCACAATTAACCCTGTCTTTTACTCCTCTGGAATTGACCCATCTTCTTGGTCCACCTGACTTCAACATCCTCTTCGTCCACCTGACTCTGACTTCTCCCGCTGCAATTATCATGTCTGTACACACCTCATCAATGTCTGGCACCCTTCCCTTTTTCATCCTCTTCAATGCCGTCCACACTTCTTCTTCCGTGATCTCCACCAACTCCACGTTCCCCTGCACACAACTCTCCAGCTCCAAGTCACCGTTGCTTCTTTCCTGGTTCAATCGCTGTCTGAAATATCCTTCCCACATCTTCAATAATGCCCCCTCTCTCTCACTAGCCTACCACCACCATCCTTAATCAGCGTCCCTCCCCCACCCCTTCATGTCCTTGATATTTTCATCCCTTTCATGAGCCAACTTATAGATCATATTTCTCCCATCATCCTCTGCCAACTTGCTCTACACCTCATCTTTCATATTATTCCTTACCTTATCCACAGCTCCCCTTGCTGCTTTATTCTTCTGCCCATACAGGTGCAGAAACCCAGTATCTGGCTGCCTCCCTCTATCATTGATCTTTGTCCTCTTCCAAACCTCCTTTTCATCAACTGCGTTTGTTACTTCCTCTGTCCACTATACCTGGTTTCTATTCCCTGACGATGCACCCTTTCCTGACCGTTCCACACAACACTTTTGCAATTCTCATAAATGCATCTCGGTACTTCTTCCACTCATCCAAAGCTTCCACTTCTTCACTAAGTTGATCATACCTGGCCAGCACCCTCTCCTGGTACTCTACGGCGTTTCCCCGACACTTCCCCACCTAATAACCTTCCGATTTCTGCTCTTAACCTCATAACCTTTTCTTCATCATCATCACAAACACCACAGGCTTGTGCTGGGTGGTAACATGCTCTCCCACCACTGCTTTACAATCGTTGAACATCCACAACTGTCGCTTCATTACCACCACCAAATCCAGTACTATTCTGTTCTGTCTACTCCTATAGGTAATCTTGGGGTTTTCCCACTTTTGAAAGAATGAATCAGCTATGGCCATTCTATTCCTCATCACCAGCTCTTGATCCTCTCCATTCCTCGTTCCCTCACCAAATTTACCATCACATTTCTCTTCACCCAGCTCCGCTACTCCAACATGCACTTTGCAGTCCCCCGCAATGCAGAGCATCACCTTCACCTCAACCATTTCCATCAACCTCTCCAGTGTGCCTCTGAATTCGTGCTTCTCCATTCTAAACCTTCCAGTTTGTGGCCCATATACCGACATAGCACACACCATTTACCTCACCAACCATGCCATAACTATCCGTCCCTCCCACCTTTCCACTCTGAGCACATATTTTTCCTGTGCCATTACTCCTTCCATCCCCACCTTTGTGCAACGGCTTTTATCCTCCTACCAACCTCCTCGCCATCTCCGCTTTCCATCTGGTCTCCTGCACACACAACACCAACAACCTCCTTCTCTGCATCATCTCCACCACCGGATCCCCGATTCTATGTCTGTATCAGCTTTGCACATCTGCATTTGGCGAGTTTCTCCCATTCTTCCTTGTAGATTTGCTCAAGCTCTTTCAAGTTGGATGGGGAGCATCAGTGAACAGCAATCTTCAAGTCTTTCCACAGATTCTCAATGGGATTCAAGTCTGGACTGGGACACTCAAGGACGTTCATGTTGTTGTTCTGAAGCCATTCCAGAGTTGCATCGGCTGTATGCTTGTGGTCATTGTTGTCCTGTTGGAACATACATTTTTGGTGCAGTCTCAGGTCTTTTGCACTCTGAAGAAGATTCTCCTCAAGGATTTGCCTATATTTGGCTCCATTCTTTGTTCCCTCTATCCGTAGATGTCTCCCAGTCCATGCCACTGAAAAGCATCCCCGAAGCATTATTCTGCCACCATCATGCTTCCTGGTGGAGATGGTGTTCGATGGGTGATGAGCTGTGTTTTGTTTCCGCCAGCCACATCCCTTTGCATTGAGGCCAAAGAGTTCAATTTTCGTTTCATGAATATTTTGAATATTTCCACAGAATATTTTGCCTCATGATCAGAGTCTTTCACGTGCCTTTTTACAAACTCCAGGCGTGCTGTCATGTGCCTTTTTCACAGCAGTGGCTTCCATCTGGCCACTCTCCCATAAAGCCTAAATTTGTGAAGTGCTGTTATCCTTCCAGCATGGTCTCCCATCTCAGCCAAGGAAGTCTACAGTTCTGTCAGAGTGGTCATTGGGTTGTTGGTTAACTCCCTGATCAAGGTGCTTCTTGGGGAGTAGATATTAGTCTCGTAGATAGTAGATATAAGTAGTCTTAGTATGCCTCCTCACAATTCTATATCGGAGTTCTACGGACAGTTCCTTGGACTTCTTGGTGGAGTTTCTGCTCTGACATGCACTATCAATTGTGGGACCTAACATAGAAAGGTGTGTTCCTTATAAATCATGTTTAATCAATTTAATTGGCCACAGGTGGACTACAATCTAGTTGTAGAGACATCTCATGAATGATCAAAGCAAATTGGATGCACCTGAGCTCAATTTGGAGTGTCATAGCAAAGGTTTTGAATGATAATTATTGACTCAACACATTTCAGCTTTTCATTTTTAATTATTCTGTACTAATTAAAAAAAAAAAATTCAGCTTTGACATTATGGGGTATTTTGTGCAGATCAGTGACAAAAAACAAATCTCAATTTAATACATTTTAAATTCAGGCTGTAACAACAAAATGTGAAAAAGTCAAAGGGTGAGATTACTTTCTGAAGGCACTCTAGCTCAAAGAGCACTCCTTCTGGAGGTTCCATTTAGTCATAAAAGGAATGTTGACAGAAAAGGGGATATTATATGAGGAAAAGGCACCACGAGATAAGGGGAAGGGCGTGGGAGGGAATGGGTGGCAGTCGGGAAAGCAAAGGGGGACAGGGGATAGGATGGGAATTTTAAAGAGAGGGAGAAAGAGAGAGAAGGTGGCGGTGGGGAGAAGATATGGTACAGAGAGAGATAGAGAGAGAGAGAGAGAGAGAGACAGAGAGACAGAGAGACAGAGAGACAGAGAGAGAGAGGGAGAGAGAGAGAGAGAGGAGAGAGAGAGAGAGAGAGAGAGAGAGAGAGAGAGAGAGAGAGAGAAAAAAAACAGAGAGAGAAAGAGAGAAAGAGAGAGAGAGAGAGAACAGAGGGATAGAGGGAAACAGAGGGAGAGAGGGAGGGGAGAGAGATAAACAGAGAGAGAAAAAGCGAGAGAGGGAGAGAGTTGTGCTAACGTCGAGGCAACTGGCAGGACCGTGACGTGCGACTCCAAAATAGCGGCACAAAAAGGAGCCCGCGAGAAAACTTCACACCTCGCGGCCCTGTATCGGTGGAAAGGATAACCTCCCTGGGTCTTGTTCTGCACTTGGCGCAGAATTTCCCAGCAGGAGTTCTGGGCAATCCACGTCTCATGGCCCGTGGGCAGAATCCCGTCTGACAGAGAGAGGTACGTCTCATGCATGGGTCGGGGGTTTGCCTCTCATTGTGAAACGTGGGAATACATATTGTAAACCTGAATGCTTGCTCCTCCAACCATCAACGATGTGTTTATGTTGTTCCTCAAACGCACCTGTATGACACACACACACGCACACACGTTGATGTACCACACTCTTACAGAGCGTTGCTGCTGCCAAAGTAGTATCTTGGCGACGAATATAATGGGTGCTCTGCTGTATTGCCATCTCAGTGTAGTCTGTCCATGCCCTATCCTTTTTAATGCCGAGTTGATTCTGAGGGTAAAAAGGTGTCGAAAGAGAGGTGTCGAAACATATCTATATATGTACAAATATATATATATATATATATATATATATATATATATATATATATATATATATATATATATATATATATATATATATATATATCTATATATATCTATAAATATATATATATATATATATATATATATATATATATATATATATATAGATATATATATATGTATAAATATACATATATAAATATATATACATATATAAATATATACAAATATATTTATATATGTATATATATGGGAGCGAGACATGGGTAATGAACGTAGAGCAGCAACGAAGGTTGGAAAGGGTGGAAATGCGAATGGTTCGATGGATGTGCGGAGTATCGTTGAGAGGGAGGAAGACAAATGATGAATTGCGAAAATTGATGGGAATAGAGCCTGTGATTGATGCTGTGAAGAGGAACAGGTTGAGATGGTTTGGTCATGTGTTGAGGAAGGATGAAAGTGACTGGTTGAGAAGAGTGATGGAAATGAATGTAGAAGGAAGTAGAAGATGGGGAAGACCGAGAAAGACTTGGCTGAAGATGGTGGAAGAAGAAATGCGGGCAAGGGGGTTAACAAGGAGAGATGCAGATAATAGGGCAGGATGGAGAAGATTGTCATGGGGACTGCAAGGCTAACCCCCGCTCTAGCAGGGAAAATGGCCTTAAAATGCATGTTGTGTTGTTGTATATGAATATATACAAATATAATTATACCAAAAAACAAATATATATATATATTTATAATGTATATATATATATATATATATATATATATATATATATATATATATATATATATATATATATATATATACACTGTATATATCTATCTATCTATATCCATCTATCTATCTATCTATCTATATCCATCTATCTATCTATCTATCTATCTATCTATCTATCTATCTATCTATCTATATATATATATATATATATATATATATATATATATATATATATATATATATATATATAGTGTTGTGGTTTTGAGTCTGTCAAGTGAGTTTAAAAAAGGTTAAAGCCTGTCCCCCAGAGTTAGTCACACAAGCAACATGTAGCCTCGCGATAGTATAGTTATGTCTTAGTATTTGTGAGCTTAGTTCCTCTCCTTTGTTAATTCTGCGTTGAGTAGGAGCCAGGAAAATAGGCCCTACTGCCACCGATCATCCTACGTCCGTAGCCTTAATCCAGTTGTTAACGTTGGTTCATATTGGGCGAGTTAACACGAAGGAGGCAGAGGAGGATCGGGGCGGGGTCGAGGCAGAGCGGCAGGAGCGATGAGGGTAAGCATGAGCTGCCAATCAGAGCTCAGAGGTGGTGGCGTCAGAGGGCGTGGTGAGAAGAGTCTGGTGAGTTCCAGAAGGTTCGAGGGGCGTAGCTATAAAACCCGCCCTCGACAGGACTTGCAGAGGAGGACTTGCATCGGAGGGCTAAGAGGACTTGACTTGCTGCTAGAGAGAGAGAGAGATAAAAGGACTCACGTTGTACTGCCTGATGAACTTGACCATTGCACGAGAACGCGCGCGCTAACCAACACGAAGTGTATTGAAGAAGAGGAGTTGGTCGCTACATATACGCGGGCGCAGCCAGGCGCGTTTATAACGAAATAGCGCATTTCAGCCGCGCGAGTGAACGAGGCTGAGTAACCGCCAGCTGCGCTAAAGTCCGCCCTCTACCGTTCCACCCAATCATCATCCCTTTGTTCGAGAGACACGCTACGAGTCCCTGCCTTCGCCTGCCACCGTCTTCGCGGACGTGCCGGGGGCCGTGGAGAGCTGGACAAGGACCATCCCTGGACGCGTTGGGAAACACCTGCCCATCTGCAATCTCCTGTGTGAGTGTGAGTGAGACGGGCCCGTTGTCCCAGGGATAAGTTAAGACTGTATAAGGCTACTCTGTGTCTCTTCGTCCTTGAACTGTAAATACGTGTGGGAATAATTAAACCCTTGTTCTTTCTTCCTTGATTTGATCGTTCCTGTGGTTTCCTCCATTGACTAAGCGTGGCACGAATAGGATCGCCCCAATCGGGTTCCACTAGTTAAGACTGCGCGGGCCACATGTACGCAATCCGCTCGGCGTACTAACATCATACGTGGTTCGTGCGAGGCTTGTTTCCTCGCTCCCAGGACAGTGCGGGTACTTAGGAACGAGCGAGAAAGTAGTCCCGAAACCCGACTCCGCATGTGTCCAGGAGGGACGTAATAAGTCTCGGTTCCGCCAGGCCAATAAAGACAAGGGGATTAATCCCTCCTTGAGAAGGGGAAAAAGGCCGGCGTAGAGAACCGCAATAATATATATATATATATATATATATATATACATATATATATATATATATATATATTGTTACGGACCGCGGATAAGGATGTTGGTTTGCCGAGCGGATGGCACCACGGCCGAACAGTTACCCCGACTAACCGATTCCCGAACGTTGGCTGGATCGCGCCACAGATATTCAATATGGAAAAGACAAAAGCGACACGGATGTGAAGGAGAAGAAGACAGAAGTAGGGAATACGAATATAATTTATTTCCTATTTACAACCAAAAGTAACCAAGGAAGAAGGAAAGATAAGAAAATAATTTACAGAAGATATTGGAGACACAGTGCAACGCTAGCTTACCTACAGTCTTAATTAACCCAGGGACAGAACAAACAAGGACAGACTCACGCGGGGAATGATGATAGGACTGGCAGGAGGTGATTGGCTGGAGGGAGAGGAAGGTCCACGGGTACTGCAGCACGATCGGCGCGTTTGGCAGCCGCCGTTCCTTCGCGGCCCCGCTCAAAACTGCCGTCAAGGCCCCAAGCTGCTGTGGCTGAAGCTGCTGTGGCTGCTGCTGCTGCTGCTGAAGCTGCCGCTGTTGCTGCTGTGGCTGCTGCTGCTGCTGCTGTGTGGACGTCGCGTGCTTTCTCCAGGACTCGTCTGACTCGTCTGGTCCAACCACGCACTTCTCTCTTGCTTGGTGCAACCACCCTTTCGCTTCTTGCGCGCGCGCTTTTATAGCGCCTCAGGCGATCAAGCTGCCGGCCTTTAGGACACGCCCATCGGTCAGCTCGCCTCGGCCCTGATTGGTCGGCACGGCCCTCTGGCTCCGCCCTTGATGACGATGGGTGGGCACGCCCTTCTTCCCCGAGCTGAGCACATGCTTAATGGCGGCTTTGGGGCGAAATCAACAACCACAGCTGTAGCAAACCTGGCAAACTGCCCAGTGCAGTTGGCAATGGAGGCTTGGAGGGATGTAGCTGGCAATTGAGGCTTGGCAATGGAAGTTTGGGAGTGGGAATGGGGAATGAAGGGAATCTATCTTATTTCACTTGGTGCAATGGAGTGTCATCTTAATGGAAGACAAGGCCTTACCCTGATACACATAATAAAGATATAACTATCAACAAGGGGGAAATCTATGATTGGCTGACGTGATTGTTTATGACCTAATTATGGGACGCCCTTTGACCTTTATACATAACTGGAGTAAGGAGGGTCCAGAATAAAGCAATAATAATAAAAAACACAATAAAAAAAACTCAATCCTCATATCCACAACAATATATATATATATATATATATATATATATATATATATATCTATATATCTATATATCTATGTATATATATATATATATATATATATATATATATATATATATATATATATATATATATATATATATATATATATATATATATATACGTATATATATATATATGTATATATATATATATATATCTAAATAGATACATGTAGAAATATATATACAAATATATACAAATAAATAGATTGTGAATTCGACCCAAACTTCTGGTATGCACCTACACTACTCACAATAAGTTAGGGATATTGGCAGGTTCTTCGGTGTGGTTGATTTTGTGTATTAATTATGTTGAAAAAAGTTGGTCTTAATTCTATGGTTGGTTATTAATGAGTGTGAAAAAACACAGCATTCTTGATTTCAATACCCTAACCCTAACCCCTATAAAAAAAAATCAACTCACTCCCACAATATCCCTAAGTTATTGTGAGTAGTGTATCTCTCCCGTGGGTATGTCCTCAGGGTATTTTTTTTGAAAAGTTTTGGGAAAAAAAGGTGAAATATTTTTTGCATTTTTTTTTTCTACTTAAATCTTCAACTTCAATTGTTTATAAAATGTAATATTACGTATATTACAAATGCATTTGTTCAATATAATTGTTTGTATTATGATTGATGTAAACCATGACAAAACAGCAACTCAGGTGCGGTCATCAATCTATACATTTACATATCTGGGCAGTGTCTGTGTTGTCACTGAACTACTCCCTCAAACTTTTGTTTCCCTGGTTGTGAAGTGTTTTTAATAACGTGGTGGTGAGTTGTTTTGAATTACGTGGTGGTGAGGTGTTTTAAAATCACGTGGTGGTGAGGTATTTTGAATTACGTGGTGGTGAGGTGTTTTCAATCACGTGGTTGTGAGGTGTTTTCAATCACGTGGTTGTGAGGTGTTTTCAATCACGTGGTGGTGAGGTGTTTTCAATCACGTGGTGGTGAGGTGTTTTCAATCACGTGGTGGTGAGGTGTTTTCAATCACGTGGTTGTGAGGTGTTTTCAATCACGTGGTTGTGAGGTGTTTTCAATCACGTGGTGGTGGGGTGTTTTCAATCATGTGGTGGTGAGGTGTTTTCAATTACGTGGTGGTGAGGTGTTTTCAATTACGTGGTGGTGAGGTGTTTTCAATTACGTGGTGGTGAGGTGGTTACGTGGTGAGGTTATGTAGAACAAACTCTAATGTTAGCACATAATGACAAGTGCAACCTGCCACACTGACACATTGTCTCTGTCCCACTCCTCGACAATTAGAAGGTTTGCAGTCAGGACATTAAATTTGACGAAGGAAGCACACGATCCCTATGACATGTCACTGACGTCATGCACATAAATTATACCAACACATCAACTCCAAACTAGGAGGCATCCGCGTGGTACTCAAGTCTTTGCAGACTGAGATTAAAGCTCTATGGTCACAAATAGACAAAGGCAGACATGTCGATCTAGATTTCGCCCTTGTTATGGGCTCATCAGGACAACATACTGCCAATTGTTTAATTGTGACCAATCGAAGCCATTAATGTACACAGGTTGATGAGCCCAGATATATACAGGGTGAGTCAAAAGTAGCGCCCGATTTCTGTTTTTTCGGCTGTCAGATTCTTTCTGGGATGTCATGTTGTTAATAATTGTCTTGCAGATGATTAATTTTCTTAATTTATTTATTTTTGTTTTTGTTTTGCAGGTTATTGCTGAGAGTTTGGAAAGTTACTGAATTTGCACCAAATTGAACCATGAATTACCTTTCAATGAATCAACGCATTGCGGCCGTGAAACATTACTACAAATGTAATGAACAACCAACGATGGCGGCACGCCGTTTGGCACAGGAATTCGATATAAAACCCACCCAAGGGAAGAAACGTATGATTGATTGTCGAGAAATTTGAAGCAACAGGGTCGGTAGCCACTGCAAAGAAGTCCGGTCGTCCGAAAACGGCAACGAATGTAGCTAAGGCTGAAGAAGCCATCAGGAAACTGGAACAAAGTCCGCAAAAGTCAACTCGCCGTTTATCTGCAGAGTTGGAAGTGAGCCAATCAAGTGTTATCCGTATCCTTCACCAGAAAAAATGGAAACCTTACATTCCACGCTTACTGCATGCCCTTCATGATGGAGATGACGACCGCCATCTTAAATTTTGCGTAGAGTTCTTAGCTTAACTTGACGAAGAGGACACAATGCTGGACAACATCTGGTGGTCAGATGAGGCATGTTTTAAGCTTACCGGCACAATTAACAGACGCAATTGTGTCTACTGGGCTGCGGAGAACCCAAGAGTGACAGTTGAGAAGGAGGTAAATTTACCTGGCGTGACAGTTTGGGCAGCCATATCTCCATTAGGAA
Organism: Myxine glutinosa; assembly: GCF_964187855.1. Classification (NCBI taxonomy): domain Eukaryota; kingdom Metazoa; phylum Chordata; class Myxini; order Myxiniformes; family Myxinidae; genus Myxine; species Myxine glutinosa. The sequence continues at coordinate 27,749,148 of NC_136266.1, read as the reverse complement.
TAATTGGACCCTTTTTCTTTGAGGGATCTGTCACTGCAGAAATTTACCTGGATATGCTGCAAACCTTCTTTTGGCCCAGGGTACAAGATCAGGACTGTTATTTCCAGCAAGATGGAGCTCCACCTCATTATGGACGTCATGTTCGTCAGTGGCTTGATGAAAACTTTCCCGGAAAGTGGATCGGCTGCCGCGGTCCGATCGAGTGGCCGGTACGCTCCCCAGACCTTACACCTCCAGATTTCTTTATTTGGGGGCTCATGAAAGACCTTGTTTATCGTGAAAAGCCTCGTACCATTCAGGAATTGAAGGCTCAAATCACTGCAAAGTTTGAGGAAATTGATATCGAACTCTGCAAGCGTGTGTGCCACTCTGTGCCTGCTCGGCTGCAATTGTGCATCGATCACGAGGGAGGGCACTTTGAAAATTGCAAGTAAAACAGCTTGGTACACTTCCATAATAATTTTCCCCCGAATAAATGGTGAGATAAACATGTCATTCATTTATTTCTACCTTCTTGTACACTGTAATACAAATGGCAAACAAACAATCAACTGACAGAAATATATATATGTATATTATATATATATATATAATATATATATATATATATATATATATATATATATATATACATATATATATATATACATATATATACATATACATATACATACATATATATATACATATATATATATATACATATACATACATATATATACATATATATACATATACATACATATATATACATATACATATATATACATATATATTGTTGCGGATATGGGACTTGGCCTCCATATCCGCTTGTAAATATTCCCCTATTTCCCCAATACTCCCCAACTATCCCCAATCCCCCATTCCCTAGTCCCATTGCCTGTAAATAACACTCTGTAGAACCGACCTTCCCCTTTTTCCCCCATTAAATGTCGTGCCCAGGTCCACCGCATCTCACGTAGACAACTTTCGGACATCTTGCTAGTTATTCTTAGTCTATGTCAGTTAAGGACTCGTTTCCATTAATTCTGACTCTTCGTTGCACCAGAATGTGATCGTATGGCACCAGTAGTGAGTTTAGGACCTCCCCATACCTCCTCCCATCTTCCCCATGAAACAACAACAACAACAACAACAACAACAACTACAACAACGGCGTGCGGGGAGTGTGCGTCCTCACACCGGCTTGGTTAGCCGCCATTGACCATGCGCTCCGACGGGGTTACCACGAAGGGGCTCACTGTCAGCTCCTCGTCAAGGGCGGAGCCCGGTAACCCCCCCGCACCCAATAAGAAGGGCGGACCGATTCCATCTGGGGCGGAGCTAACTAGCCGAGGGCGTGTCACTCCCCGCCGGATATACGCAGCGACTTACCGGATGTGAGGTCAGATGCGCCCCGAGCTTGAAGAAGAGACAAGTCGCGACCTCCGAGCGCTGAGCGACCTCCCCGCATCTACTGGACCGGACCGGGTCGATTCTGTCCCTGAGCCAAGGTGCACCTTGAGCCATCGACTACCCGCTTTCCTTGCCATCAATCCCCGTGTGAGTCAGTTTTGTCCTGTTTATCTGTCGTCTGTCGGGGCTATTATAAGACCGTAATTAAGTGCCTACCTTACTATGCTGTCTCTCTCATCCCTGTAATCTGACCTTCCGCAATATTATAACCTCCTCCGGAGGTCTTGAGAACTGAACCCTTGGTGTCGTGTCATTTTAACCCAGCCGTTGTGTCCTTTTCCTCAATTGATTTAGCGTAGCGCGACTCGGCCAATGTTCGAGTATAATCGGGTAAACGTGCAGACGCGGTCATACCAAACCGCTCGGTAAACCAACATCCACAACCGCGTCTGTAACAATTGGTGTCAGGAGTGTCGGATTCGGACCTGGGACTAAATTTATTAGGCCCAAATTTTGGAACACCAATTGTACCACTAGGGTAACAATTGGTGTTGGGAGGTAGAATTCGATCCGGAGCGCGTTTCCCGCGCTCGAAATTATAACGGCGAAATTTGATTGTGTTTTACAAAATATAAAAACCCGAATTTTGAAAGTCGCGCTATGGCAGACCAAGTCGGCCGGGGTCCGGTAGCGGAGATTGAGGCAGGGTCGGTCCAGGACCAAAATGAGGGACATAAGGAGAGCGAAGCAGTGAGGGTAGCAGACGCACAAAATAGCGTCGTTGCGCCCGACGTTGCGGGCGCGCAAAATGGCACCTCGCTGGTCACGGCGACCGTGCCCGCGACCGTGGCAGCGCCCCTGGTGGATTCGAACCTTTTCCTCCTGCAAATGAGGGCCCTTATGGAACAAATGGGAGACCAAATGGTGGGAATGAGGGCTGATAGTGAGCGGTTGGGAAACCAAATGGGGGTAATGGGGAACCGGATGGATGCTCAGAGTGAGCAATTGGGGGTAATGAGGGACGAAGCGAGGGGTACCGGTGAGGGATTAGACAAGAAATTAGAGGGGTTAGACAATGGGATAGAAGGGGTGAAACATGGGTTAGGAAGTAGAATAGAGGGATTAGACAATAGATTAGGGGAAATACAGGAGGGGTTAATGGGGGTAGAAAACAGAATGGCCGCTCAAGAGAATCAAATGGAAGGGATGCAAAAGGGGTTAGAGGGGTTAGAAAACAGGATGGAAGGCAAATTGAGGGACATGAGGGACCAAGCGGAAAGGGAAGTTAAACAAATGGGGCAGCAGATAGAGGGGGTCAGAATGGGGGTAGAAACCAAACTGGATGCTCACAGGGAGGAAATGGAGCAGATGAGGGTGGCATCTGGGCAGGAGATGCAAGTGATGGGAGAGGAGATCAGAAGAGGGGTGAGTGAGGAGGTAGGAGGAGTGCGCGAGGAGGTGAGGCACTGTAAGGAGCGCATGGAGAAGGAGGTGAGAAAGGGGACTGTAAAATTGCAAGGGGGTATAGAGGAGTTGACGCTGGGAGTAGAACAACTGACAGTGGGACAAAAGGAGTTGGGGGACCAGGTAAAGAAGAACACAGCGGTAATAGAGGGTTTAAAATCGACACAGAAGGAGATGAAAAAGGACGTAGGGGTAATTAAAAAAGAGTGTCAGACGGTACATGAGGACCTGACGAGGAAAATGGACAAGGTGGTAGAGGTGATGGAGGTTAAAGAGCGGGAGGTGCGGGAGCACATAGAAAAAAATAAAGTGGAGTTAGAGGAAGAACTTAAAGGGGCGCACGAAGAGATGAAGGAGGTGAAGCAGAAATTAGAAGAAGTGGAAGAAGGGGTGAGCGAAATTAAGAAGCGACGGAGAGAGGATAAGAAAGAGATAAAGGAGGAAGTAAAAGAATTGGTCCAAAGTCTGTGTTCGGATCGTGATGATGTGCTCATTAACCGGATGAGGGATTCGCAGGTGATGGAGGAGAAGCGAAGAGAAAGAGGACCCGGTGTAAGTGGTGACCAATATGGTCGTGCGTATGATGCGCCAGGTGATTTAATAAGCTTGGGGGTCGAGATAGACCCGGATGTTCGTGAGAGGCCACGAGTGAGGTGTATGGCTGGTCCGGAGGGTATGGAACGAGAGGTGCGAGGTGTGGGTGAGCAAGGTTGTGGTGGTATGGAATGGGTAGCGGGTTGCGGAAGTGTGACCCATGCATCGACACCAACAGGGGTAGTTGTTGGAGGGACCGGGGAGGCACGAGAGCCCCTTGGGGGTAATGTACTGTGGGGACCCGGCCGGTTCGGCCCCGCGCTGACCCTGCAAGGGGCGACGCACGGGGTCCGGCAGGCGGGCAACGACTCGCATACGAGGTGGTCCCACAAGGTCCCACTCGCGCCGTATGACGGCAAGAGTGATCTACGCGCGTACCTGGCGCAGTTCGACTGTGTGTGTAAGGGCAACGGTTGGGGTGAGGACGAAGGTGGAGTACACCTGGTGGCCGCATTGCGCGGCGCGGCGGCGGAGGTGCTGACGGCATTACCAGCGGGTGCTCTCACCCTGCCAGCCCTCCGCGACGCCCTAATTAATCGATTCGGCATTGAACAGCAGAGCGAGCTTGTTAAAGCTCAGCTCGCGCAGCGAAAGCGCAAGCCCCAGGAAGCCATCGGGGAACTTGCCCACGACATTCGCCGCGCAGTGGGGATCGCACATGCTAGCATGGCAGCGGATTCCCGGGAAAGCCTGGCGCTGGACCATTTTATCCAGGCCCTCCCGGATATTGAGCTCCGGCAACAGCTCGCCATGTGGCGCCCGCAGACTCTGAGCCAGGCGGCTGACGCTGCGGCCCGTTGGGAAGCAGCGAGGCCCCTGGCCCGGGGGGGGCGAGCGTCTCGCAATGGCGGTCCGCCAGGTGGGACCCCCGATGGAGGGCGGACCCTTTAGGGGGCCCGCCCCCGACATGGGTCCTGACCTGGCGGGCATGGTCCGGAGGCTGGTGGACCAGCGCCTGGCGGGACCTGGACCATGGCAGGCGGCCCCGGAGGTGGCCCGCGGTGGACCACGAGCGGGTAATCCAATTCGGACCTACAGGGGGGGAAATTTGGAATTCCGGAGGCAAGCACCTTATCAGGTGAGGTGCTATACCTGCAACCGTCTGGGTCACCTGGCGCGGCACTATCGAGCCGCGCGCCGGGATGATCCCCGGCGGTTGAGGTCCTCAACTCCGCCCAGGGGGGAGCGGGTTAGCCGACCCCAGACACCCCCCCCTCGCCAGACCCCGGGAAACTAGAAGGTGTCGGGCACGTAGGGCGGTGTTCGGCAGCAGAGGATGGAGGAGAGCCCTCATTGACGCGACAGGTCATTTATTGTGGCCAAATTGGAACCGGTAGCCTGACAATTAGATGCAAAATTGCCGGCGTGGGGGTAGACGCCGTAGTGGACACAGGAGCTAGCGCCACGATCATCAGCCCTGTGGTCCTTGATTCGAGCGCAGGTGGCTGGGATAAGATCCAGCGCCTGCAAAATTATAGTTTGCAGCTTGCTACCGGGGTAACGGCCCCGATCATAGGGCGTGGTTCTGTGACCCTCAAGTTAGGGTCGGTAAGGAGGGAGATAGATGTTTGGGTGGCGGAGGTGTGCGACCCATGTTTAATAGGGTTGGACCTGTTGACTGCCAGCGGCTGTAAAATCGACTTGTGCCGGGGGATCCTGCAGGTGGGAGTAGAAGTGCTGCCGTTAGGGGGAGTGAGCACGGCCGAGAGAGCGGAGCTGGAGGCTTCCGAGGCCGTGACCATCCCCCCAAGGGCCGAGGCGATAGTGCCGGCCCGGTGGGCAGCTCGCCCAACGTGGCAGGAGTCCTGCGGCCTGGTCGAACCGGTGGCAGCGCAGTCCATACCGGGTTTAATCGTGGGCCGCACCCTTGTAAAAACGGACGGACCGGTAGTGGCCGTCCGAGTGATAAATATGAGTACAGAACCACGCACTATAGTAAGGGGCACGAGGGTAGCTGGCTGCACCCCAGTTGAGGAAGTCGCGACAGTGAGGGGCGAGAACGTCCAGCCGAGCCGACCCCGGGGGGAGCCTTCAATAAGAAGTAGGAATTGGCCCGATCCCATTTGCGAGATGGTAAATCGTAGTAGCGTAGAGTTGGGAGGTACCCAGAGGGAGGCCTTGCACAAACTGGTTGGGTCCCATTTGGACCTCTTCTCCCTGTCCACCGAGGATATTGGACGTACGGGCCTGGTGAAACATCAGATCCACACCGGTGAGGCCCGGCCTATTCGTCAGGCCGCCCGACGGCTCCCTTGGAGCAAGAGGGCGGAAGCTGACGAGCAGGTTGAAAAAATGCTCGACGCAGGTGTGATCGAGCCCTCGGGAAGTCCTTGGATGTCACCTGTTGTGCTGGTCAAAAAGAAGGATGGGACCACGCGGTTCTGCGTGGACTATCGCCAGCTAAACAACGTGACACTCAAGGACTCATATCCCCTGCCAAGGATTGATGACACCCTCGATGCCGTTGCGGGCTCAAATTGGTTCACAACTTTGGACCTCAAGAGTGGGTATTGGCAGGTGGAGATGGATAGGGCAGGGAAGGAGAAAACGGCATTTTCCACAGGTAAGGGACTGTATCAGTTTACTGTGATGCCGTTTGGTTTGTGTAACGCCCCCGCCACCTTTGAAAGATTGATGGAGCATGTACTAGGCGGCATGCCATGGCAATCATGCCTGGTGTACCTGGATGACGTCCTGGTACATGCCCAAACGTTCCCCCAGGCAGTAGCTAATTTGGACCAGGTGTTCGGGTGCCTCAGACAGGCAGGGTTGAAGCTGAACCCGAGTAAGTGCACTTTGTTTGCAAGAGAGGTGGCCTATCTAGGTCACGTGATCGGCCGCGAGGGGGTAAAAACGGACCCAGACAAAATTAAAGCGGTAGAGGAGTGGCCCGCACCACGTACCATCAAAGAGGTGCGGGGATTTTTGGGACTCTGCTCCTACTACCGGCGCTTTGTGGCGAAATTTGCGGAGTTGGCCCGTCCCCTCCACCGGGTTACGGAGAAGGGGACGCGATTTAATTGGACACGGGAGTGCCACGAGGCCTTCCAAAAATTGAAGGGGTGTCTGACATCCGCACCCCTTCTAGCGTACCCCACTAGCAACGGGGCATTTACCCTGGACACGGATGCGAGCCAGGAAGGATTGGGCGCAGTTTTGTCTCAGACACAGGAGGGCGTGGAGAGAGTGATTGGTTATTATAGTCGGGCCTTAAGTAGGCCCGAGAGAAATTATTGCATCACTCGCAAAGAGTTATTGGCTATGCTGGCTGCCATGAACCATTTCCACCCGTACTTGTACGGGCGGAAATTTTTGGTTAGAACTGACCATTCCTCCTTGCAATGGCTCCTTCGGTTCAAGGAACCAGAGGGCCAAATTGCAAGGTGGTTGGAAAAGTTGCAGCAGTACGATTTTGATGTGGCCCATAGGGCCGGGAAGGCCCATGGTAATGCGGACGCACTCTCTCGGCGTCCTTGTCTGGGGGAAAACTGCAAATTTTGTGCGAGACACGAGGAGAGGGAACAATTGGGCGATTCGGACCCGACCCTCGTTGTCCGGGCAACCCGGGTGAGAGGGCCAATTTTGCCACTAACCGCAGATGAGGAATTCGGAACTTTGGCATGGAGCACGGCCCAGCAGGAGGATCCTGTCCTGGGGCCAGTGTTCAATTGGGTCAAATTGGGGCAAAGACCAAAGGGGGAAGAGGTCACCCCCCTCGGGGCACAAACAAAGGCATATTGGGCTCAGTGGCAGACCCTGGAATTGAAGGATAACATCTTGTATCGCAAGTGGGTGGAGGTTCCCTCTGATAGAACTTCCTGGCTGGTGATAGTCCCTGACAAATTCAAGAACGTCATATTGCAACAGGTGCATGGTACCCGCTCCGGCGGCCATTTGGGCAGGACAAAGACAATATCGCGGGTACGCCGGAGGTTTTATTGGGTGAATATGGGGCGCGACATACAGGACTGGTGTCGGAGATGCGACGCCTGTACTGCCAAAAAGGGACCAGCACGGAGGATGAGGGCCCCCCTTCAATTACACCAGGTGGGGGCCCCCCTAGAGCGGGTGGCTATGGATATCCTAGGCCCACTACCCCGCACCCGCCTAGGTAATAAGTACATCCTCGTTGTGATGGACTACTTCACCAAGTGGCCGGAGGCCTACGCCCTCCCTAACCAAGAAGCAGGGGTGGTAGCGCAGGCCTTCGTGGAAGGATTTGTGTGCCGGCATGGGATTCCACAGGAGTTGCACACCGACCAGGGACGAAATTTTGAGAGCAAATTGCTAAAAGATGTGTGCAGTCTCCTGTCAATTCGGAAAACCAGAACAACGCCTTTAAGACCTCAATCTGACGGGATGGTGGAAAGATTTAACCGAACTCTAATCCAACAACTGGCACTGTTCACCGCCACCCGTCAGGATGACTGGGACGAACATCTCCCTTATTTGCTTATGGCCTACCGAACCAGCCAGCACGGGGCCACCGCATGCAGTCCAGCGTTGCTTATGTATGGGCGGGAGTTACGGGCTCCCGCCGACTTGCTATGCGGTCCCGTGCCAGACACAGTGGTTAACCCGCCGAGGGAGGGGTACGCACGTCACCTAGAGGAAGGCATGGAGCTAGTCCATGCCTTCGCCCGCCGCCAACTCCATCTGGCGGGGGAAAAGATGAAGCGCAGGTACGACGACCGGAGCCAGGGGAGTCAATACGCTCCGGGGATGAAGATTTGGTTCTTTAATCCCCGGAGGCGGAAGGGAAGGTGCCCAAAGCTCACCTCCCCCTGGCAAGGCCCAGGAGTCGTCCTGTCGCAAATCTGTGACGTGGTCATTAAGATCAAAATGGGGCCACGAGCCCTCCCTCGGATCGTCCACGCCGACCGGATAAGACCTTACACCGGCGAGCAGGCGCCCCCGTGGATTGCCTCGGCTTTAGATGCCGAGGCGGGACCCAGTACCTCTGAATAAGGGGGGCTTATTAGTGCCAGAGGACTGGGGGATTGATGAGCGATGGGCCCGGTGGGTAAGGGTGGCATCCCTGCCACCCTTCCCAAGGGGGGCAAAGGAGCAATAGCTTATGGGGTGTATGGCAGTGAAAACTAGCCCGGGTGGGTTAGGTTATAGTGTAGGGATCTAGCGAAGATGACATTAGGTGACGTTAAGTTTAGTTAGTGACTGATACCTGTAGTGGGGACGCAGGTAGATTAGTGTGGATGATAATGACGTGGGAGCGCAATAGTTTAAAGGGACGACTGGGAAGCGCAAGTTTCAGAAGGGAGTAGTTAGCTGAGATGATGCCGTGTGGTTGAGAATTGAACAGGTGTGAGAGCTGGACAGGTGTGTGGAGCAGTGTATGAGTAGTGAGTGTTGTGGATCAGCGCGAATGCGCTTGGGGAGAGAAGGGTGCAGGTGGCACCAGGTGTGAGAGCACAGGTGTGCAAGTACAGGTGTGTGGAGAGAGTTGGAGTAAGTGGTACGGAGTGGTGTGCATGGTGCGAAGGTGTGGATGGGGGAAGAGTGGACCCCTTTCACGAGTACCCGGGGCGGGTAGTGTAAGTGTTAGGTAGAGGGTATAGGTAAATTGTGGTTGGATATTGGCATTTGTGGTGCGGTTGCAGAATGGTAAAGTGGATGGGTGCATTAGTGTTGTGGAAATGGCTGGGCGTGTAGCCTGTTAGTGTGTGTAGTTGGTTGGGCACTCCACCACTGTGAGGATGTCGGCCAGGTGAGGCCGCAGGTGGGCTCTGGGAGCCGGTAGTTGTGGATGGGGCCCGAGGATCCGGAGGACGGACCCGGGTAGCCCAGTGCCAGAGAGGGCACCGAGTGGGGAGAGCGCCAGAGGGCCTTCCCCAGGTAGTTAGGTTAGGGTAAGGAGCAGGTAAGCTCGGAGGCAACTGCAGTGGTGGAGGTGTGCAGGTGGGTAGACCCGCTGGGAGAGGTACACGCCGCGGCCCAGAAATTGTGCGAGGGCACCGGGAGATGAATCGGGGGAGTGAGACCCCAAATTGAAAAGCACCACAGTTTGGCCAATGGGAATTGGTTTTTTAGAACCCATAGTGTAAGAGGGCCAATGGTTTGGCCGGAGAAAGACCCCGGGTAGTGTAAAGTTGTTAAAGTCATTGAGGAAATAGTTAGGATTGAAGAACCTGTCGCACCATACGCAGCCACTTACCTGTGGTGATGATGATGACTCCACACCTGTGTTTTCTTTGTTTTGTGTTGCAGGAAGTAAGGATTGCTGTTGGATTTGTGAGACGCATCACGACGTGGATGAGACATTGGGGTGATTCCATCTCTCCCTCCCTAGGAGGGACTGATGATGAATTGGTGATGGCAAATTATGATGTTGAGTTGGAGATGGCAAATTTTGATGAGAGTTGAAAATGGCAAATTTGATTGGTTAGGAGGGAGAGAAGACGAATTTGGTTTATGGGAGGAACGGGGAAGACAGTAGGGACGTTTGTTGATTGGTAAAGTAGATGTTTGTGGGTAGTGTTGTGTTTTGTGGATACAGTAAGGGGTAAGGGAGGGGCCATGTAGGTTACCTGGTGGGGGGGGGGGGGGGGCGTACGGTAGGAACGTACCTGTCTCACCTGGTTCCCATGTGCCCCCAGTGTGCATCATCTTATATTGCGTGCACTTTTGCGCCCTTACCACCTTACTCACTTGTCTTCTTCTTTTGTCTCCCACCTCCGAGGATCTGGCTTTGGGGCAGAGAGAGAGGAGAGAGAGGTGCTGGCTCCGCAGTTGTGGGCCTGCACTTTCGCTGCTTGCTGCCTGGATCGATACACCATATGGACCGCAATTTTGGTGGCCACCCACAATGGACCGCAGTTCTTTTGCGGCCAAGCACCACCCATTGATGGACCTCTGGGTCAACGTGGCACCTATGCCAAACAGGTGAACCACTAATAGTTGGCCCCCTGACGGCCACAATAAAGAAATGGACGCGGTTGGCGCCTTTCTTTATTTTTGAAAGAAGTAAGAAGGCCAAGTGCACCACATGAAGGCAAGACCAGCGGCAGAACATCGGCCGGCTGCGACACCACCGGTGATTTATAGACACTTTATTGGTGCACCGGATGGTGCTGACTGTACATGATGGGGTGGTGCTTTTGGTGCTTGGAAGGGGTGCTCTGCACGTTATTAAAGGCCGTAAGGCCACAGAGCACTCGTGGGTTGGTGTATCGATGCTGGCATGCGTGCTCTCTCTATGCATAACATCTGCATGTGTTCCTCCAAAAACAGGTCCTGGATCGTAGTGTAAATAGCAGCGTAGTCTTGTAAATAATGCTCCCTACCGGCTGTATGTTTAGTTTGCGAATTCTTTCCGCAATTTGGTTATCCTGTGGGTGTGTTTCTGTGAGGAGAAGGGTGCAACGTCGCAGGGGGACATATTTACTCATTTGTGAATATCTGTAAAACTGTCGCACTCAGGGTAGAGTTAATAGTAGAGGGAACTACATCTGAGTGCCACACTAAAATAGGTAAAAATTTATCGGGTCGGGGCGCCCCGAGGGTAGAGAAGGGTGCAATGTTGCGGATATGGGACTTGGCCTCCATATCCGCTTGTAAATATTCCCCTATTTCCCCAATACTCCCCAACTATCCCCAATCCCCCATTCCCTAGTCCCATTGCCTGTAAATAACACTCTGTAGAACCGACCTTCCCCTTTTTCCCCCATTAAATGTCGTGCCCAGGTCCACCGCATCTCACGTAGACAACTTTCGGACATCTTGCTAGTTATTCTTAGTCTATGTCAGTTAAGGACTCGTTTCCATTAATTCTGACTCTTCGTTGCACCAGAATGTGATCGTATGGCACCAGTAGTGAGTTTAGGACCTCCCCATACCTCCTCCCATCTTCCCCATGAAACAACAACAACAACAACAACAACAACAACAACTACAACAACGGCGTGCGGGGAGTGTGCGTCCTCACACCGGCTTGGTTAGCCGCCATTGACCATGCGCTCCGACGGGGTTACCACGAAGGGGCTCACTGTCAGCTCCTCGTCAAGGGCGGAGCCCGGTAACCCCCCCGCACCCAATAAGAAGGGCGGACCGATTCCATCTGGGGCGGAGCTAACTAGCCGAGGGCGTGTCACTCCCCGCCGGATATACGCAGCGACTTACCGGATGTGAGGTCAGATGCGCCCCGAGCTTGAAGAAGAGACAAGTCGCGACCTCCGAGCGCTGAGCGACCTCCCCGCATCTACTGGACCGGACCGGGTCGATTCTGTCCCTGAGCCAAGGTGCACCTTGAGCCATCGACTACCCGCTTTCCTTGCCATCAATCCCCGTGTGAGTCAGTTTTGTCCTGTTTATCTGTCGGGGCTATTATAAGACCGTAATTAAGTGCCTACCTTACTATGCTGTCTCTCTCATCCCTGTAATCTGACCTTCCGCAATATTATAACCTCCTCCGGAGGTCTTGAGAACTGAACCCTTGGTGTCGTGTCATTTTAACCCAGCCGTTGTGTCCTTTTCCTCAATTGATTTAGCGTAGCGCGACTCGGCCAACGTTCGAGTATAATCGGGTAAACGTGCAGACGCGGTCATACCAAACCGCTCGGTAAACCAACATCCACAACCGCGTCTGTAACAATATATATACAAATACATATATATACATACATATACGTACATATATATACATATACATATATATACATATATATACATATATATATATATACATATATATATACACACATATATATATATATATATATACATATATATATATACATATATATATATATATATATATATATATATATATATATATATATATATATATATATATATATATATATATATATATATATATATAAACAGAAATCGGGCGCTACTTTTGACTCACCCTGTATATATATATATATATATATATATATATATATATATATATATATATATATATATATATATATACAGTGAAACCTTGACTTACGAGTTTAATTCGTTCTGTGACCGAGCTCGTAACTCAATTTGCTCGTTTCTCAAATTAAATTTCCCCATTAAAATGAATTGAAATGCTATTAATCCGTTCCAGCCCCCCAAAAACCACACCAATGTTTTTTGAAATATACAGTACTGTATATATAAAAATATCTCACGCTTTATATTTCACCTGTATGCAGCATACAGGTTGGCAGGATGGCCTGGACTGGAGGTACGCACACTTGACTCTAAACTGTCCAGCCTGGGTTTGAATCCCGACCCAGCTATAACCTGTCATGTCGGTGTTTCACAGGCAGGGTGATTCATCAATGTGTGTACCGCTAAACTGGGCGCCCCGTTTGCGTCCCATTATTTGTTGGATGTGAAGGATCTCACCGTGTCTTCCACAAAGAGAAGGCGAGCTATCGCCGGCACTCTGAACAAGTTGTGGCCTGGCATGCTCTTCTCCTCTGCCGTTATATACGTCCTCCTCGGCATCTTTTTCCAGAAGAGCCCTGTCTCGTCACAGTTGAAGATTTGCTGGGGGATGTATCGTTCGGCTTCTATCAGTTCGGCAAAAGTTATAATAAAATCTTCAGCTGCCTTCACATCCGAGCTTGCTGCCTCACCATGCCTGACGACGGAGTGAATGCCGGTCCTCTTCTTAAAATTATCAAACCATCCCCGACTGGCTTTGAATGACTCTTCCGATGCCTCGTCCGTTGATGTTCCCGCCGTCTGCTGCACCAAATCCCCGTAAATGTCTCGGGCCTTCTCACAGATGATGCTCTCGGTCACGGTATCTCCTGCGAGCTGCTTCTCCGTCAACCACACAAACAACAACTTCTCCATCTCTTCATGGACAGAGGTCCGGAGCTTTGAAATAATCGTAACGCCCTTGGCTGGCGTTATAGCCTTTATCGACTCATTCTGCTTCAAAATCGTGCATATCGTAGAAGTACTACGATCGTACTGCCTCGCCAAGTCGACAACACGCACACCTCGATCATGTTTTTCGACGATTACGTGTTTTATATCCAAGCACATCATCCTCTTCTTCTTCTCAGCACTGCCCTTGGCACTCAATTTCTTAGGACCCATGGTTAAAACTAAGAAATTTTCCAAAATAAACAAAATGCGAAAACAAAGCAGCAGCGATATACGGCAGAGATGGTTGTACGGCAAGATAACCACGTGACCTGAACGCTCGCTGGGCCACCTAATGGCGGGTGGCGTAAGCTCGTAACTCAGATCTCGGCTCGCATCACAAAGCAAAAAACCGCCCGAGCGACGGCTCGTATCTCGGAAAACTCGTAAGTTGGTGCACTCGTAAGTCAAGGTTTCACTGTATATATATATATATATATATATATATATATATATATATATATATATATATGTATGTATATGTATATATATATATTGTTATGGAACCCAACGTCGGCCTATGGTTCCCCTCTGAGGAGGGATTAGTCCCCTCGCCTGTTACTGACCGACGTGGTCCCGGGGGTATGACGCCACGCCCGGTCGGCGCTGGATAGGGTTTTAGGCCCACAAGTCCTATGACCTAAATACCAGCGCTTCCCGGTACGCGAAGGAACACCCCCCGCTCACGGCCGCAGCGTAATGGATGTTGCGCCGAGCGAAGCGAACCGTGGCGTGAGCCGTTTACCAAGACTAAACCCGATCCTGAAACGTTGGCCAAACCGTGCCACAGATAT